>NC_137825.1:36852975-37027975 GCF_963921795.1 Nannobrachium achirus | reverse complement strand
AAGCGACGATGGAGGGCTCATCTGAGGACGATCTAGAGAGATTACTGTTTATTACTGTTTAAGAGCAGGCATGCTGTAGGCGAGGAGATGTTCAGTATGGCTTCAGACTAGTCAGAGACAACTTCGGGGTAGAACTGCCAGGGGCCTCATGGAAGGCATAGCCGGTTAGCGGTATGTCAAGTTCCTCCTTTGTTGTGTGAGTGTAGTTTTCAAGTGCTAATTTCCGTTTCCTATTTTTGGAACGTTTACTTTTGGCTTTTTTTTATGTCGCCGGCTTGCACAAATTCTTTGGAGGTAAATAAAATACCTACAAATGTAGGCCAGCCTTTCCACAAGGTTATCGATGTAAAGTTCAACAGTTTACTTTTTTGAGTGGTGCAAACCGCTCCTATGAGCTGCTTTTTTTTACCAAAGTTATGATGTCACTAATGATGATGACATGAGCTAGACCAATGAAACACTTCGATTCTGTTGCTTTGTCCATGATGTCATAGTCACAGAGGCACCCGATTGGTTCACCCTGATTTAGAACGCGTTTACGCCAGAGAAAATACGTCATAAAAAACGATGTCATAGACACGGAGGCACCCGATTGGTTCACCCTGTAGTGTAGGCCATTGAATTTGAATTTCAAAATTGTATTAGATGAATATCACTGATAAGCAATAAAATAACCACACTTTTAGACAGACTGTGGATAATTTCACAGGTTATAAATGACAGGCAGCTAATACAAGTTTAAAATACAAATGAACAGACTTTGAAAAACTAAAATATTCATCTTCTGGCCTCTTCTCGCCTCTCTGGAGGTAAATAAGGTCACTTATCATTATGACACTCTTACAAGTTACAATCTGTAGCTTGGTCGACTAACTGATGAGAAATGACGATAAAGACTTATATAGTCTGAGCAGACCTCTAGACTGACATCATACACAACAAAAAGAATATTGCCATGCATGCCTATCAACACTGATTCGCGCAGGAATTAATTTGCACCGCTCACTTCGCACGGGTGCGATTTTCTTATATATATATTTGTTTTTGGGCTTTTATGCCTTTATTGATAGGACAGTAGACTGACAGGAAATGGGGGGAGAGATGGGGAGTGACACACGGCAAGGGTCGTCCGGATTGGGAATCGAACCGGCGACACCGCCAGGCATCCATGCCATGTGGCAATGCCTAAGTGGTATGCGCCTGGACCAGTAGGCCAGCGGGCGCCCCCCAGCAGTTTATATTTAATGTTTTCTTTTTACGTTAAAGTGATTAACGTTCCAGTTTATCTTGCCTAGCTGGGCTCTGATTTCCTCCTTCTTCTTTTTTACGATTGGAATTCATTTGAATGTGCATTTCATTCATTTGTTTGTCAAATGGTGCGTTTGTTTACTCTTCCCATTTTCATGCCGTTTTCCATGTCGGCGTTGATGTGGTAATGGTTGATGGCTGAACATACCTGGGACATACCTGGGAGATAAATATGTTATGCATAAAAAAGAACATAGGGCCATAGAGGCTAAGGGTCGATTCATACTCCACTTTTAGAGCCTAATTTATTTCGGTTTGGCTCTGTCTAAACAATAATATGGCGTAAATTAGGCTCTAAAAGTGGAGTATGAATCGACCCTAACAGGCCTGTCCAATAATAGCTCCCATTGACTGGCACATAAAGAAATAATGATCAGTTCAGCCTCTATAGCTCATATTCTTAGAACAGCGTTGACATACTGTTCTGCATGTTATTCTTATGTTCATAAGAGAAGTCATTAGTGATTGTTGTTAAATAAATGGCTGCTTTCCTTTTACGCCCCTTGTTCTTGGAATTGTTTAGAATTGTTTAGTTCTGCCTGGATAATGACACTTATTTCATTGAAATTGATGCTGGGTTCAGCAGACTCTGTCTCAACAAGGGGGGAATCATGTCATTAACCCTTCTGTAGCTTCCGTATTCTGGGGAAAACTTTCAGCAAAAATAGAGCAGACTTAATATAGTCCCTGGGACCATCGTCTCTGTTGGGTTGAAACCTCATAATGTCCAAAACTGTTACTTTTCAGGGTTATAATAACAAAATAAAACATAAGAAGTAGCAGATCAACAATTGCTCAAAATGCGTTGCTTCGCGCCGCGCTTTGAGCAGATCTATTACTTTTGAGGCTTTTGTGACAGGGCATTAATGTACAAAAACACAGAAGGTATATGGAGATAAGAGGTTGATGCCCAACAGCAATGATATGGGGTGACAGCTGACTGAGGCAGTAACGCCATTATCGTCTGGCGAAGTGCCGTGCTCTGTTTACCCTAACATAATCATCAGGTATTATGATTATACTTGGAGGAAGCTCTTTTTCAAAAAAAGTGTACAGAAAGAGTTCAAATTATATTTGTATGTGGCCACACCCACCTGTTCATTAACTAGGCTATGGCTGGTGGCTGGTGACCCAGCTGAAGTTAGCCACATCCAGTGTTGTTGTGTGGTAAAATGGAAGGGGATGATATTATGATGTCATTATATCAGTGTATTCCAGTTGGGCCTTTTGACTCTTTCAGCTTTCAGGAAAAAAATAAAAATACATAGGGAAGACATATTTGCATATTATAACCAAACGTGGGGTCTATTAGAGTAATGCTAACTCCATAGACACATATAGAAAAAGTACAAAACTATGGCACCACCTCTTTAATAATATATATATTATTATTCCTTTCCGATGTTGTTTAATTTTCTAATGTATCGTTTTTGTCCATTGGCAACCAAGGAATCAATGTAAGACATTGCAATTCATTAAAATGGCTATTAAATAAAACAATAACTTAGGACCTACCTGACCTGACGGAGATGTGCTCCGAGGAGCACCTTTTCTAGTGCATGATGTATTTTTGTACGTTTGGGCCCCGGAAAGACATTAAAAGATCCTGCTTTGGATTTAGAGCTAAAATATTTAGGGAACCACTGAGTTACAGGCTTTATTTAGGCTTATTAGATGTTCAAATAAGTCGTGGCATAAACCTTGTTTACGATTATAAAGGTGCTTGTGCGTCACATGAAGCTCCTTGTGCTGTATGTACTACAGGCTCCTCAAGGATAAATGGCCTAATTAATTTCGACTCTGCCTGTCGCAATCCAAACCAATTAGAGCCAGTACTTATATAGGCCCAGTGGTGAATGTGACAATAAACCCATAGGACTTTTACACATTGTTCATTTACCATGCATTTTTCATGTGTTCATTCATTAATCCATATGTTAGCCTCTCTATGTGGATAAATCAGTCTCTGTCTTGGCATTTCTCAATTCATAATTTTGTTAAATCATCACTGCTATATCCTATAAAGAAAGTAAACGAATCTCACAGAAGTCATAGGTTTGATAAAGATGGGATTGGTAAGAGATGCAGAGGTTACTTTATAATTAACACATTTGTCATACATTTACAATCTTAATTATGGCCGTTTTCACACAATTTTACATTTTTACAAATGAACATTTATTGCACAAGGGTAAGTAGGCCTGTTAACATTAGTCTACATTTCAAATGATTTAGCAAAGTATGAAACGGGGGTGAGTTAACTCGACATAAGCACATTCTGACGGTATTTACATGTCTTATTTGAGCTATACAGTAAAACAAAAACAAAAAAGAAAGAAAGACAAAAAAACATACATAAATTATGTATGTTTATGTAACATAATGTACATTCAGGAGAATAGTAAACATTTTTTCCCCACAAAATTGCCTACTTGCCACGTCGCCCAAAACGAACTGTTCTCCTGGCACTAGGCTGGCAACTCAACTGGCACACTTCTAGTTTATAGACCTATATACATTTCTCAACTCAGTCAAACACTGTTTCACACACAGTCACGGCTGATAAGCTTTTACTTTTAGTCAACCTGCTTCCTCCATTGACATAAACATTAGACGTGCTCGTATTGTCGATGTCTTCGCGGTCTTTCTCCGATTGCGCACGGCGGCGAGACACCTTTTTACGCACGGAGGTCGTCACAGATGAGCTGCGGGACAAACTGAAGACAGAGGACATTTTCTCACGGTAGCTTTTCCGGAACCTTTTGGCAGACCTGCAGAGGTTCCCCACGAAACAGTAGCAGAGCGGGTTCAGCGCGGAGTTGGTGAGACCCAGCCATTGCGCAAAGGGTCTCCCGTGGAGAAGCCACTCGTATCGGGCATGACCCGAGTCCGTTTCATCCCCCGTCTCTGTGTCTGGTGAATCTGACATGTTAAAGTCTATTCCGAAGTCCACAGCATAAAGCGGCAACCAGGACAGCGTGAAAAGCACCACCAGTGCCAACACCATGATGGCGATCCGTTTGCGTATCCTCACCCGAGAGACGACCTGAGCGATTCCAAACCTGCTCGACTCGCTCAGTTTGTCATCCGGATTCCCCCACAGTTTCCTCCCCGTCAGGAAACAGATCACTAGGTTGAACAGCACGGGGAAGCAATACAGCGAGCAGAAGAGCAGAACGTTGTACCCCTGGCGCAGTCTGACCTCGCTCCAGCTCTCCACGCACACGGTGACCACGTGCGCGCCGCCGGGCAGCAGCGAGAGGGTCCTGGTGGTGTTCATGAACAGCAGCGGGACGCAGAGCCCCGACGACACGGCCCACACCAGGCAGATCATGCCCAGGATCCGCCGCCCGGTGAAGACGGAGCGCGCGTGCAGCGGGTTGTGCACGCTGTAGTAGCGGTTGAGGCTGATCACGGCCAGGCTCAGCACGCTGGCGGACACCGAGACCGCCTGGACGAACGGCACGGCGCGGCACAGCACGTCGCCGAACACCCAGGCGCTGTGGACCTGGTGGCCCAGGTTGACGGGCATGCACACGCACACCACCATCATGTCGCACACGGCCAGGTTGACCAGCAGCCGGCGGGTGGCGGACGCGCCGGACAGGCGGCTCCTCTTTCGGGTGAGCACGAATAGCGCCATGACGTTCCCCCCGAGCCCCGCGATGAAGGACAGCGCGTACATGACCACCAGCACGATGGTGCCAGGCTCGTGGCCCGAGAACAGCACGTCCACCGCGAAGGGGTTGGTGTTAAATAGGCTCCAGTTGCGGTGGTCCCAAAGTGAGTGATTCGATGAGAGCAAATGTCCGAATGGTGGAAAGAGATGTGTGAGATTCATCTCTCCTGGCTGCCTGTCACATTGCGTGCGCTCTGACTCTGAGAAGTGTCCATTGCAGATGCATACAGGTGTCTCCTCTCCTCTCCTCTCCTCCACGCAGAGCAGTGCGCTCTGTTTGGTAAGAGTGAGCACCAGTGACAGGGAAGATCACAGGCTGCGCTGCTGTGGTGTAACTCTAAGTAGGCTACATTTACTCAAGTACTGTACTTATAAGTATAATTTTGAGGTATTTCATTTGTACTTTATTTGAGTATTTCCAATACTTAAACACGTTTTTGTCCCCACTCCTCTTGATGTCTTGTGCGCAAATCAGTTGTCCGTTCGAAGGTTGAAGTGATGAGTCCTGACCAGGAGTAGCCAGTAGCCAGTAGCCACAATTCACACCAAGACCGTTCTCTCTCTCTCTCTCTCTCTCTCTCTCTCTCTCTCTCTCTCTCTCTCTCTCTCTCTCTCTCTCTCTCTCTCTCAGATACAGTCAAATATTAGCCTATTTAGTATACCAAAAGTAAAGTAGACATTGGAATTCTAATCATGGGCCATAATATATATGCATTAGATTGTTTAATTTTTCAGGTTTTATGTTTTCCTGTCAAGAACTGTTTATAGGACATTGAGACATTTACATTTGCTATATTGATATACTGTGGTCTAACAGCACAACAACACACACCAAATAAGGGCCCACATCTGTATCTCTGCCTGACTAGTGTTGACTAGTGTCTCACATAAATGACTAATTCCTAGCAATGTCTAATTGACAATAAACAACGTAAATCATTTCGGTCATTTAATGGCACACTCTATAAGATGAATAAAACATTACACATTAAATATTTTTTGTCATATCATGGCACATGAAGATGAATAAAACATCACCCATTAGCTAGATTACTATTTTAGTGAGAGATTGTGTTGTGAATTCTTAATGTCATTCACACACTCAAAAGTCATCCCCTTTTCATTCCATTGTTGTTAAGAGGCTTTAATGATAATTATCCCACTCCCTAATAATACTTCACAAATAACTAGCCTGCAATTAGCATTTAAAAGACATAAATTGCGGTGTCTTTATCATAATTCCATTTCCCTGTGACATTTTTGTTGAATGCCATTTCTTTTTCGAGGAAAACATTTATTCCATCTTTATGAAGCATTAGCTTGTCTGTGACTGTAATTTTCACCCATCATGTTATGTTAATGGCATTCCAGCCAGTAGGATACACACTTATCCAATCAGGAGATGGAACTCAAAGCTGTGTTCTCTTCTGTGTGTCATCAGTGCACATACCCTAGGTGGGGTTGGCGAAAGGGGGAAATCTCGCTTTTTCGACGTGTCAAATGTTCGACGGCCCGCAACTTCTACGCGCCGATAGTTCGACTTAAGGTTCGCGAGATTTCGGCGCCGCTGTTTCGACGGCACGTTTTTTCGAAAAAACTGACGCCGGTCCTTCGACAGGGCGGCACGGTCTTTCGACTGGCCGGCACGGTCTTTCGACAAGGCTGCACGTATTTAAAAAAAAAAAAAAAAAAAAAAAGTCTCTCTCACACACGCTCACCGCTCCTAACCCAGCCGTACCTCCCCCGACCCCATAGTGTTTTGTTCTTTCTCGTCTGTCTCTCTCTCTCTCTCTCTCTCTCTCTCTCTCTCTCTCTCTCTCTCTCTCTCTCTCTCTCTCTCTCTCTCTCTCTCTCTGTCTCTCTCTTTGTCTGTCTGTCTGTCTGTCTGTCTGTCTCTGTCTCTGTCTCTGTCTCTGTCTCTCTCTCTCTCTCTCTCTCTCTCACTCTCACTCTCACTCTCAACAACAACATTACCTGAGGACGTGGGGTAAAGTAATCTTTACGGACGGGATAAGCAGGGCCGTGCTTAGGGCCTAGTAGGACCCAGGCAAACCCCAGTTTGAGGCACCTGGGTCGGGACCCATGTGTGGGTTGCGGACCAATTTCTAGTTGGAGTCGCAAGTAATGCCTGTTTACATTTGGTTTCCTAAACTTTTGTTTTTAATTATTTGAAAATATTTTCAAATAATTAAGATATGAGAAAATAAATCATGAGTTTAATGCAAACTAGCATTTTTTCAAAAATAATTCCATATAAACAAAATAAGAAAAAGCAATTGTGCTTCACTCTCACATGAATTTTTACAGTTACAAGATAACATAATGGGAATATCAGAGTTATTACCTACAAATAACTAACTACCTTAATGATAATAAGAACAAGAATAACTTTTAAGTGCCTGTTTTGCAGTGGTTCTCAACCACAATAAATACATGTAAATCACAGGCAGCCTGTTAATTATATTTCAATTCATAGCTACTTCAATTATTGCCTTTATGCAGACAAATACATTTACTGCACCCAGCATTTAGCATGTCAGAGTGGTTGTTGGAGTGCCTCTGTGCGGCTGCAGAGTTCATGTGCAACTTCTTCCAGATAGATTGATTGATTGATTGATTGAAGACTTTATTAAAAGTACAGTTTCATGACAGTACAGTCAAGCCAAGGTCAACTAAAAGGAGATCCTAGTAAGCTTTTCGGCTTATTTACACAGGAAACCTTTATGTATCTCATATAACCTTGAATGACGGACGGATAGAACTCCATCATTTGCAAAAGGGGGGCCCTGCGATTTTCACTTGCAGGGGGGGCCTGCGATTTTCAGGGACTATCGTAGATTAAATGGTTAATCGGTTATTCAATGAATTTATGCATATCAATACCTATTAGATATGTCACAGCAGGGCATGTATGCATATCAATAGACCATTGTCTGAACCTGTTAACTCATGTAATGTATGTGTAAGTGCCGGCCACTTGACATCATTCAAACCCCCCCCCCCCCCCCCCCCCAAACACTGAATTACCAATGCTTGGTTCCAAAAGGTGCCCTTTTTTCACTTGAGCACCCCCCCCCCCCTTCAAAATGTCTCTGCACGCCCCTGCCTCTTAAAGTGATCCCTGACAAGTTAGCCATGTAGGCCTTATTATGTTATAATAACCCTCTTTAACCAAAATATACAATTTAAAACACTTACAATATATTCCTTTGAGAGAAAAAAGTTATATTTTCAACCCATGGGGGAGCCATTGCATTGTTCGACGCATGCAGTGATGACGTAGAAGATACATTTTGGCTGGTCGGGCCCATAAGGTTAATATGGAAGGTCTAAACAACGTTCTCTTTACAATATTTAAAACATTGTCTTGAAGCTCAGATTAACTGTAGTTAGTAGTGTGGTGCTTTTCTGTTCTGTTCAATCAAGTAGGATGTTTTGCCAGGTTAGTAAAGTGTTTAATTCAACATCTAAAACTTGTTTACACCGCCATTTTAAATTGGCCCGTCCAGCCAAAATGTATCTTCTACGTCATCACTACATGCGACGAACAGTGCAATGGCTCCCCCCATGGGTTGAAAATATAACTTTTTTTCTCTCAAAGGAATATATTGTAAGTGTTTTGAATGGTATATTTTGGTTAAAGAGGGTTATTATAACATATTAAGGCCTACATGGCTTACTAGTCAGGGATCACTTTAAAGATGTATGTGACATCACAGAACACACATGAAGGAACTGCTTGGGTGATTAGGGCCATGGCTTACTAGTCAGGGATCACTTTAAAGATGTATGTGACATCACAGAACACACATGAAGGAACTGCTTGGGTGATTAGGGCCATTGTTATCTGGTCTGCACCTTTGAGAGCCAATCTCTTTTCAGATTCCAATGAGCTATGTCCAAAGCAATTGTTTCATGTTAACCCTCACTTCAACTGTTCTTTGTTCAACAGCTCAACGGGGGCCCATGCATGCCCATGTTGGTTAAAAAAATTATAATAATCTCATGAGGCCCACAGCCTGTGTGGGGCTGCCTATTTTGCCTGTGTGGACTGCACGGCCCTGTTTAAGAGTAGCTTAATGAATGGCCACAGTCAGTGCGCAGCAGGCTCCACCAATCACTTAGCTTACTTGTTAAAAGCAACATATTATTAAGACATGACAGTAATATGGGTGCAAAATGTACTAGCCCCATATAAACGTAAAATATACTCTCCTCCCTAGCTGTGGGCATATGCCATAGGCCTATGCACATATGAACCTGCCGGTCTGTGTCCAATAGAAAGTTGCAGAGCATGGAGTTTAAAAAAAAAAAAAGTACAAGGTTACATGCGCAAAAATAACAGATTTACAAGCTATCAACACCGTCGGATAGATAGTAGTCTACATTAGCTTGCAGATCTGTTCTTTTAAGCATGTGCCACCGCGCACAGAGAGAGAGAGAGAGAGAGAGAGAGAGAGAGAGAGAGAGAGAGAAAGAGGAGAGAGAGAGAGAGAGAGAGGAGAGAGAGAAAGCGAGGAGGCGAGAGACAGACAGACGATTTGTACTGTCATGAAACTGTACTTTTTTCTATTGCAAACTTCTAAAAAATTCTCAATCAGTGTGTGACGAGAGAAAGAGAGGGAGAGCGAAGGAGACGAGAGACGAGAAAGAGAACAAAAAAAAACGATATAGGGTCGGAGGAGGGTAATGCTGGGTTAGGAGCGTACGAGCGTTGTCATTGTGAGTCTGTCTGTGCGTGTGTGTGAGGGAGGGAGACTTGTTTTTTTCATTGTCGAAATACCGTGCCGTCTTGTCGAACGGTTGTCGTGTCGGACAGTTGTCGTGTCGAAACATTGGCGTCCTTTTTTTCGAAAAAGGGTGCCGTCGAAACAGCGGCGCCGAAATCTCGCGATCCCTAAGTCGAACTATCGGCGCGTCGAAATTGCGTGCCGTCGAACAAATGACACGTCGAAATAGCGACACGCTCCCGGCGAAAGGGCCTTTTCTAGGGTGCTGTAGGTAGGTACCCTCACTATCAGCCCAGTCCTTTTCATCCAGAATACTCCAGGGACTCCTTAGGGGTCCAACAATAATTTGGATCAGTTGCGCTGCTTAAAAGTGGCTTACTACCTTACTAACTACTAGCACTCAACAACACTGCACAAGTATCACCGCACACACACATAGTAGCCCTTAAGTATTAAATCTAAAATCTGCCGCCCATGGACGGGTCCTCTCACAGGCGGACAGGGCACACCCCGGCTGGTGCCATGCAACCATTTCTCCAGCTGGGGTGTCCCTGTCCTCCAGACTCCTGTCCACGGTCGCGTCCTCACCACAGCTCTCTCCCTCCTCTGTACTGCAGCCGGCCTTTTAATCAATTTAGACCTGAGGCCGATTCTAAAAACTTCCAAAACCTAACTAAACCTTTAAATTTTAAAATAAATTAAATTAAATCAGTTAAAGGCTAGACCCAATTAAGCAGGTGCAGATAATTTCCTAATCAATAGCTTTCAGACACCATTCAGACACTACAAAAACAAACGTAATTGGGACCTGTAGGCATATTGTGACACTGTCTGTTTCCTTCTTTGTCTCACTCTCACATTCCATCCACCTCACCTCAGTGCCATCTACACACACCTGTCCCCAATGTCATCAGCCCTGCAGATACCACAAGTTTCCACTGTCCCATGAGGCCTTGCGGGAATTATGTGCATCACTTCCTGTTCCCTGTCAGTCAATATTAATATGGGAACACAACCTGACTGAAATAAAAAAGGGTCATATTAGTCTGCCAACTTAGTACTTAGCCTAAAAGATCTCCCTCCACACTGCTCATTCAAATGAATGATCAATTCCTTTAGCAGTAGCCTAACTCCTGTCTGTGTTTCATTCTTACTGGCTGCTGCTCTTGCCGCTGTGACACCTGAATCTCTGCATGGGGATTTAATGGTGCTTGTTAAGTGTCTTCTTTTTCTTTTATTTAGACTTGCCAATTATTTTTCCTGCTTTTTCTCCCCAATTTAGTAGTTATGCCAATTATTTCCTCTCCACACACATCCCTCGCCCCTCATCCCTTGCCTGCCCCAACTTGTTGTTATCCATTTACTTTGTTAAATGAACGTATTGTGCTAGGGGGGATCCTTTTTGTCACTGTGCACACAGACAATTTATGGACCCTTTTCCCCTAACCATAACAATTTGATTCATTTCCCAGCAAGACCCATGGCAGCAAGTGCGTCGCCAGCAGAGGAGGCCTAGGACAACGCTGGCAGTGAGAGGCAAGGATTGGGCCAAGAGACACAGACTGACTGGTCCTGTCAGACAGGCCATGAGTCATGAGAAGAGGGTATGTGCTCATCCTTACTATATATATATATATATATATATATATATATATATATATATATATATATATATATATATATATATATATTTTTTTTTTTTTTTTTTTTTTTTTATCCCTTGCCACCTTATTTTGATATAGTTTACTAAGTAGATGTACAATATCCTGATCAAATGTTCTCATGTTTTTGTTACTTTGATTTATTTTTGTCTTGGCTAAAAGAGAATGCTATTTAGATAGGAAGCTGTTTTGACAGATGCTGCTGAGTTCATTGTTCACCAAGTATCCTAGTTTCTTTGAGGCACTACATTTCAGTCTCCACCAGGCTGGACAACTGAAGGAATTATACAAGCACCACTGTGTCAGGCCATCCCATCATCATGATCAGGCCTATAACTGTAGCGTTATCTTGTTAGTGAACTTGAACTATATCACATAGGCCCTATGTGATATAGTTCACTGACAGTGACAAGTTAACGCTACATACAGTTCCCTGTTGTTTATGGACATATTCCCTATGTCATAGGCCAGGGAATATGTCCATAAACAACAGTGAACTGCGTCAGACACCCTCTTATCACTGATTACCAGTTGGCCCGGCCTCTTTGCTTGCTCATGTCTGACTTGATGATGACCAGAACGCTGTTTGTGTTGGTGGGGGATCCCTCTGGGAGGTCGGCGTTGATAACCTATAAATGTGCATAAAAATAGTTCAGCTCTTCCAGGAGGGAGGCAGCACCGCTAGCCGCACAGCTGGGTCTCCCTTTAAAGTCTAAAATTGTGTGTAGTCCCTGTCACAATGTGTCACATACAGCATGAGTCATTTAACACACAGCTGTGTGATGTGTCGCGATCTTCTCTGCGTATTCCAGTTTCCGCTGGAACGATATGTGCTTTTATGGCAACAGGTGTAACAGAGGTTTTAATCATGGACTTGGCCTGATTCATTACTCTATGAAATCAAGAGGTTTTCTTTCAGCACGTGGTGTCTGGTTGTAAGATGCCGTTTGAGATTTTAGGGTTTCATGCATTCATTACATACCACACTGTCTGTGCATGGGCTCTTCCTCCGCCCCCACTCCAGTTGAAATTTTGTGTCTTATTAACTTCTGGGTTTGTGGCATTTAAACGGCACCAATATGCTGGGTGCGACTTCACTGGTGCTCCTGGAGCAACTAAATGAGTTGTGCTCGGTTCACTGCTTGTGACTCAGATCTTATGTCTGGAGATACGAGGGAATACAAACTGGGCCTATAGAGGAGGAAAAAATCCTAAAAAAGAGCCTTAGTTTTTGAGGTACCCCTACCCGGGGTAGAACAAAACGCGACATAGTTTTTTCATATCTTTAGGATGTCCCCTTCATGAAATGGATTGTCCCAAGTTTTACTTTGACTGCAAAAGTCATGAAATTGATCCATGAAGGGACTCATCACATAGGCAAAAAAACGCCTATCCTGAAAGATGGAGTTCCAAGTCAATCCTTTGTCATTTTCTACCTGCAGGTTGTTTTTACCTCATACTTGCACAGATGGTCCACAGGTAGTGTCCTTACATCCCAGAACAATCAGAATGCAAAAATATGGTTCTGTTTTGAATCTGCAGCCTTTTATATAAGGACTTTCTATAGGCGGAAATTACATTTCTAAGGAATGTTCCCCTGTAAGTCTGGTGATAATCTTCTATAAGGGGTAGAACAAAACGCGACATAGTTTTTTCATATCTTTAGGATGTCCCCTTCATGAAATGCACTGTCCCGAGTTTTACTTTTACTGCCAAAGTCATGAAATTGTTCCATGAAGGGACTCACCACATACTGTATAGGCAAAAATCGCCTACCCTGAAAGATGGGGTTCCAATTCAATCCTTTGTCATTTTCTACCTGCAGGTTGCTTTTACCTCATACTTGCACAGATGGTCTACAAGTAGTGTCCTTACATCCCAGAACAATCAGAATGCAAAAATATGGTTCTGTTTTGAATCTGCAGCCTTTAATATAAGGACTTTCTATAGGCGGAAATGACATTCCTAAGGAAGAATCCCCTGTGATCCTGGAGATAATCTTCTATAAGGGGTAGTACAAACCCTGACAGTGTTTTTACTTGTCCTCTTCATGAAATGGATGGTCAGTAGTTTTACTTTTACTGCAGAAGTCATGAAATTGATCCATAAAGGTACCCACCATAAAAAAGCTTACCCTGAAAGATGGAGTTCCAAGTCAATCCTTTGTCATTTTCTACCTGCTGGTTGTTTCATCTCATATTGCACAGATGGTCTACAGGTAGTGTCCCTACATCCCAAGGGGGAGGCTCTCTCCATTCCGACATGTCGCCACTCCGAAATGGACTTATTGTCGGAGTGGCGACACTCCCATGGGCCTAAGGTTTAGGGTTAGGGGTAGAGATAGGGTTAGTGTCGGAATGCAGACATGTCGGAAAGGAGACATGTCGGAGTGGAGAGATGCACCCATCCCAAGGCCTAATTCTCTTCACCTCAAAAGCAGCAAACATATTGTTCTATAAGCAGTCTATGGTATTGAGACTTAAATGCAGTACATTATATATGTAAGCCTATATTCAGTAGAATACACTACACTTTGTGCGCCATTCTTAATGCCAAATAATCAGCAGCCTTTTCTCATTTTCATTTATTTCTTTTTCAATCAACAACTATTTTGAGCAGTGTAAGGGAGACTGACCAATGTTTGATTATTTGGCATGCAGTAAGCCAAAGATTCTCAGATCCTGAAGTTCATGAATGTGCTTCGCCAGCTTGTTGAAAGCTGTATTATTGCTTATTCTGAACAGGCTGCTTGTTGCATTGCATCCAGTCAATGCGTGCCATGCTAGAAGACTCTCACACAAAGCCACTCCCAATGTATTTGTAATATCAGACATTGGGATGTATCGTTGTCTATCCCATGACCAGCATGCATGAAAATGGCAGCTATTCCAAGGAGTTGTTGACTGACATAGTAGGCGAGCAACACAAGTATATCCATAGTACTGTACATATAAATTAGGTCAGGGTCTGAGAACCTTTGGCTTGACAGATAGTCTACCAGAGGCTTCAGGATGTTCAAGACAATATGCCCTCACTCTCTATGGCCTAAAAAAGAAGGCAAAGGGCCAGGTGTGTTCTAGTCTTGATGAGCTCCGTTGTATTCTTGCATCAACGACAGACATGCCAGTCTCACACCTGCCTCCCACTGAGGATATTTTTGAATGTTCAACAGGCTATGTACCAAACTGGTACAGTATATGGTGCCACAATCATGTCCCCAAACCCCTTTTGTGGAATCCAGTTGGGAAGGGTTGGATGCTAGGATACATCACTAAAGCCTGTCCTGTTCAAAAAATAGCCTGCACCAAGCAGTAAGAGACCTCACCCAACTCTACTGCTATGATAAGGATTGTTGCAGTCAAAGTAGTACGTGCCTCAATGTCTCTCTGTGGGATTGTGTTGTACATAATATTGCTCCTGTATTTACAGTACATTGCCTGTAAACTAAAATAAACAAGAAATGACACAATCCTTTTATACCAGCTTGTGCCTTGTGGACCAGCCTTGACTGTAGAGCATTGTAGTGGCCCTTGGTTGTAATCCACTGGGAACTGAATTCCTTCTTACCGTTTATATTATAATAATATATACCATCATACCATATTTATTACCATAACATAAATAGTAAGACTGAATTCAATTAATCCATTGACCAGCCATTGACCAATAGATACACAGCCGATTACGTCACGAACAAACTCCTGACAAAATTATGTCTGAATTTGGGAGATCACAGCTTTGTATCCATTGACCAGCTTTGCAAATTGGTCAGTCCCCCTCACACTCAAATTAGTTGTTGATATGAAAATATTGAAAAAGAAATAAACAAAATAAATTAAAATGAGAAAAAGCTGCTGTTTGATTATTTGGCATGCAGTAAGAATGGCACACATATATAGAAAAACTCCTGATTCACAATACAAGCATATTATGACATATTCTTCTGGTTTATTTTGGTTGTTGGTGTATTCCCTATTGACAATCTGAATGGAGTTTGTTAATTTGTATTGATAATGAGCACCTTATCGATCCTGCTTATTGACCCATGGGCTTTTATCGAGCCCACTGTTGAGCGCTTTATAATATTTTGTGGGAAGATGTGAGATGTGAGATTCTGAACAGAACTGGTATCTTTTTGCATTGGCCAGTTGTTGTGAGTCTGAGTTTGTCTATGAGGATGAGAATTGACAAAAGTAAAAAATATTGTCATTTAATATCTTTAGAAAATCATTCATTAGTGTGCAGTAAGTGTTAAATGGCTATATATTACCAGTAAGACTCCCTAATCGGGAGATAAGCGACCGTTGGTCGCTTATCTCCACAAATAGGCCAAAAGTTTGTTTTACCAATTATTACACTCTATGTGAACATTTACATCAACAAATCCCAAGTACTATGCAGAACGACCCATTTCAAGTTTTTAATGTACAACAATATTTAGAAAATAGGTCTACAAGCTGACAGTCCTCGTCCCTTATATTCCCATAGGTTATATGGAGATCTCAGTGTTTGTCAGTCCTTGTTCATTTATGCCCATATATGGACATCTCTATATCTACTGTAACAGTCCTTGTCCCTTTATGCCCATATATGGAGATCTCTTAACTGTAAGTCCTTGTCCCTTTTATGCCCATATATGGATATTCCTGATGTCATCAGTATATGAACATATATGGGCTTTCTGATATGCCCATATATGGAGATCTCTTAACTGTAAGCCCTTGTCCCTTTTATGCCCATATATGGATATCCCTGATGTCATCCGTATATGCCCATATATGGGCTTTCTAATATGCCCATATATGGAGATCTCTGTATCTCCATATATGGGTATAAAAGGATACTTCAGGTCTGACATCAGGTTTGTTTATATTGGGTTGCTAGGTTTGACATCACAAACTCTATGGGCCATCTGACCTAGAAATCTATATTTGGGCATAGATGACTCATCGTGACCTCATCACACGTCGACCGCACGTGTGACGTGCGGTCGACCGCACGTGTGACCGACGGACGGCCGGTGGAGGTTTTCATACTAAACTGCGACCTTACGGTCGCAATGAATAGTACTGTAACAATGTATTAATCGCCTCTTGTCTTGATTATTTAAACATGATGTCATGGGCCGCTATGCTTAATAACAAGCTTGATAAGGCCAAAGCTTATTGATACCGGGATATCAAGTTTGTAGTAGGCCCTTGTTTCCAGCTCCTTCCCTACCAGTAAGTGGAAATGGTGTATGAATAACTTGTGGGGATATTTCTGCCCTTTCTTGGTAAATCACTTTTTTGCATTCTGATTATTTTGGGATTTAAGGACGCTACCTGTAGACCATCTGTGCAAGAATGAGGTAAAAACAACCAGCAATAGAAAATTACAAAGGATTGACTTGGAACTCCATCTTTCAGGGTAGGCGTATTTTTTGCCTATGTGGTGAGTCCCTTCATGGATCAATTTCATGACTTTTGCAGTAAAAGCAAAACTACTGACCATCCATTTCATGAAGAGGACAAGTAAAAGTTATGAAAAAACGTTGTCATAGTTTGTACTACCCCTTATAGAAGGATTACAGGGGAATTTTCCTTAGGAATGTCATTTCCGCCTATAGAAGGTCCTTATATAAAAGGCAGCAGATTCAAAACAGAACCATATTTTTTGCATTCTGATTGTTCTGGGATGTAAGGACACTACCTGTAGACCTTCTGTGCAAGTATGAGGTGAAAACAACCTGCAGGTAGAAAATGACAAAGGTTTGACTTGGAACTCCATCTTTCAGGATAGGCGTTTTTTTGCTTATGTGGCGAGTCCCTTCATGGATCAATTTCATGACTTTTGCAGTAAAAGCAAAACTCGGGACAATCCATTTCATGAAAGGGACATCCTAAAGATATGAAAAAACTATGTCGCGTTTTGTTCTACCCCGGGTAGGGGTATGGTCAACTTCTGGCCTATTTTTTCCTCTACTACTATAACTGTAGTGTTATCTTGTCATGAACTTAATCACACAGGGAATATGTCCATGTCCAAGAACACACTCAGTTGGCCCAGCCTCTTTGCTTGCTCATGTCCGACTTGGTGATGACCAGAACGCTGATTGTGTTGGTGGTGGTGAGGGATCCCAGTCTGGGAGGTTGGTGTTGATAACCTATTAATGTGCAGCTTGGTCTCCCTTTAAAGTCTGATGTGTAGCTGTCACATACTGCATTCTCCCGGGAGAGCTCAATACAAGGCCCTCCTTACACACACACACGCATGCACACGCACACATATGCACACACATATGCACGACGCACGCACAACATATCGGTAGACGGAGATCTACGATCATCCGATTATGAGAGACTAAAAGTGACGTCTTGACGTGGTCAAAACAGACAAGTAGAAACATTTTCTTTTAAAAAGAAGTTTGTAGAGATGTTTGATTTTGTTTAGTTTCTCAAACTGTGTGTCAGGAAAGAAAAGGCTTTATTGAAAAAATCTTTCAGAGCTTCCTTTTCAGTTGTGACTGTCTGGAGTGATACTTTTCAATGTCTCTTCTCTATCTCAGAATGCGGCTGAATGGAAAGAATACTTCAGACAAGGACAACAAACTCCTTTTCAATGGCATGTGTGGCACCTGGGTATATTGCTGTGTGTGTGTGTGTGTGTGTGTGTGTGTGTGTGTGTGTGTGTGTGTGTGTGTGTGTGTGTGTGTGCGTGTGCGTGCGTGCGGGTGTTCTGGGGGGGGTCTCAGCTTTTGGCAGATGTGGTGCTCTATTGTTGCCATTGGTGCCTTTATTGAAAGGATAACCCCTTAAGATGTATCTTCTCATTTTCGTGAGGGTCCCTTTTACAAAAATACAGAAAATACAATAGACAGAACAATACATTACATAACATTACATACAATAACAAAACAACACAATACATCCATACAAACAGACAAGACAAGGTCTCTCCGAAAATCTAGCCACTCCCACCCCACCAATTCAACCCACAAATAGGGAAATTACTATATATATTCCACATCAGCGTAAGAAAACAAAAGCTGAAAACAAAACAAAGCAAAATTAGAAGCATGAACATGGTGTTTGGAGGTGAGTGAGAAGAGATGAAATTGAAGGGCATTCCAATCGGAAGGGGCTTTGAATTTAAATGCACGTCGACCACATGCCATTGCCAAGGTGGTGTTGGGTACCTTAAAGGATGATCAGTATGCCTTAGGTTGTATGGTGATGTGTAGGGGTCTAAATATTGTTTCAAATGATGAAGATAGTTAGTATCTCAGGACAAATCTACATACCGGTAGATTGTTATAGGTTACATTTAGAGGGTACCTCGTTTCTGTGGTATTCTGATATACTATATCTCCATAATCTAGTATTGGTAAAATTAGCTGTGATATTATTCTTGTTCTAATCTGAAAGGTGAAACAATGAATAGAACGGTATAATATTTTCAGGCTGTAATTTATTTTCTGAACAGCCAAATTGATATGAGTCACTCTTCAAAGAGAGCTGAGGATCAAGCCAAAGGCCCAAATATTTGAACTCCATCTCAAGTGGTGTCCCATCTGAAAATGTATAAAAGATAAGGAAAGGGAGTTTGGTTTTGTGGAGAAAAGCATACTGACTGAATTATTGATGACTTATTGGGTGTTGCACTCACAACTTTGTGCCTACTTCCTAGGCTAGGGGTATATGCACTGTTACAGGCAGTCTAGTGGTTATGCACTGTTAGAGATTAGAGGTAAATAAACAATGAAAGTTGTTGGTATGAAATATTCAATAGTTGTCTCCACCAGCCGAAGGCAAGGGGGAGAGTATGTTTTCCCCTCTGTCCGTCCGTCCGTCCGTCCGTGCGTGCGTCCGTCCGTCCCTCCCTCCAGTTTGTTACCAGCTAATCTCCGGCACCGTTGGCCCGGTCGCTGCCAAAATGAGCACACACACTCCCTGGATGCCAATTCAGAACCTCTGCCCCACACTTTTCAAATGGCCCTGTTCTAGCACCACCTAGTGGCCGATGTTTGCAAAACACATTTCACACTACTCTTAGAGATTTTGTCCACAAATCCTACAAATCGGTAGACAGTATCTCTACAGTCATGTGATCAACATGGATCTGTCCGATTTTCCATATTCAATCCTGATTGGCTACAATTGGCTTCCAAAGTTTGCAGGATTGCTCCGTTTTGAACTAAATGCCTCAAATCATGAACACAGTGTGCAGTCTTGGTGAGATTGGGCGCGCACATTCCCACTAGGCCGAGGAAGAAATGCCACTTCAAATTTCTCAAATCAGCCTCGTGGTGGCGCTATAACAGGGTAATTTGTGTTTTTACCTTTAACTCCACCGATAAGTGGAAAACTTTGTATGCGCACTCCCGTAACAGGCTAAGGATAAACCTTTGCCCTGCATTTTTCACATTTGCCTTTTGGTGGCGCTATGCCACCAGGAGGACAACTTATGTAAAACCCATTCTTTGCTATTACTCCATCAGATTTTCTCCAACAATCATGCAAATCAGTACACAGTATCTCTATAGTCATGTGATCAAGTCTGATCCTTCTGATATTTCATATTCCATCCTAATAGGCTAATATTGGCTTCCAAAGTTTGCAGGATTGCTCAGTTTTTGAACAAAATGCCTCAAATCATCAACGCAGCTTGCGAATACCGTGAAATTTGCCACACATATTCCCACTACGTTAAGGAACAAATGCTACCCTTTTCACATTGGCCTGTTATAGCGCCACCAGCAGGTAGACTTTAGCAAAACACATTTTTGGAACACAATGTCTCAAATCATGCATGCAGCATCCGACTGCCTTGAAAGCTCGAAGATTGGTGAAGAACAAATGCCACCCTTTTTACATTGGCCTATTATAGTACCACCAGGACGCCTGGCCTGGTGGAGACCTGTGCTCGGAAGAGCACTGCTTCTAGTTTATGCTTGTTTGTTTGTCTCTAAGTTTACAGGGGTCAATGAAGGTAGTGAAGAGCTTCATGGTAATGCTGGTGGATGATGATGTGCCCATGGGTACGGTGATGGTCGATACTATTCAAACAGGCTACTAAGCCAAACTTGACTGGCTTTTGCAATGCAGAGTCATGGATCGACATGTGCTTTAATTGGCCACAGGTGTAATAGAGGTTTTAATCGTGGCCTTGGCCTGATTCCATTTGTCACTATGAAATCGAGTGGTCTCCTTTCAGCACATGCAGTCATAACTATGAATGCATGAATGGGATAACTATGAATGCATTTCACCAGAAAAGCCTGAATGGAAATTTGCATGTCGCCCTATCAGTACGGTAGGAGACCCTGTTAGTACATTTGCCCCTGTTAGTACACTTCGTCTTATCGCTACGTCGGAAAAACAGGATTTCCCCCTTCCTCCGCCCCCCTCTCCGGTTGAATTTTCGTGTCATATTAACTGGTGGGTTTGTGGATTTATGCCGCGGTCCATGACATCCACCACTTCGGTTGCTGAACATATGCACCACTGCTTGTAACTCCGATCTTATGTCTGGAGCAGTGGTGTAAAGTAACTGAGTACATTTGCTGTACTTAAGTACGATTTTGAGGTATTTGTACTTTACTTTATTTCCAATACTTTTACTTCTACTCCACATCTCAGAGACAAATATTGTACTTTTACTCAGATTATTTTGAAAACGTAGTTACTAGTTACTTTGTAGATTTTGATTATTAGTACAACATACATTCACCACTTCAGCAGTATATATTTTGGCCATTTGAAAATCTGGCCAATCTACAAGATTTTTATACATTTGAAAACTTGAAATGGGATATTCTGCATAAGGGTGCCCTCAGACCAAAATACCTATGAGAGTGGAATCCGCGTTCTGCCAATGCATTTCAATGAGAAGGGAGCGTTTTTTGCAGAAATCCTCTGCTGGCATGAAACCGCTTCACTCTCATTGAAATGCATTGGCGGAACGCAGATTCCACTCTCATAGGTATTTTGGTGTGAGGGCACCCTAATGCCTACTTTTACTTTTGGTACTTTAAATACATTTTGATACTTGTACCTTTTCTTAAGTACATTTTGAATTCCAGACTTTTACTTGTAACAGTATTATTTTCTACATTGCAGTATTGGTACTTTTACTTAAATTCAACATTGTAGTACGTTTTCCACTACTGGTCTGGAGATGAGGGAATACAATACCATCGTGCTACAAGCTCAGGTGGGCGATGGTGGACACCAAACACTTCAGACACAACTCAGACACGGGCCTAACAATTCCAGCCTGCTGCTAAGCATATAAACTCAGGCTCCATTTCACTTTGAGGTAGACAGAGGCTTTCTTTGGGCATGTTGTGACAGAAATGTAATTCATGGGGGTTATTTGTATACAGTGCCATCTTTGGCGATGCCGCGTCCTCCAGGGTCCTCCGAGGCTCAATTAATTCCAACCGTCATATTGCTATCCAAACCAATTAGAGCTATTATGCTTTAATTATCCATACTGAGGCCCTATGGCATACACATTATTCACTCTCAGTGTTGAACACTATACGGAATAGACCGTGTTCATCCCCGCAGTACTGTTAATCCTGATGTCAGCCACTCTGCCTTGCTATTTCTCAATCCATTAAAAGGCGAATCCATCACTGCTAATAGGCAGCCAGCTGAAGGCACAGACCATTTGCCAAGACCATACAAAGGCAAACGCTGCTCTTGAGCGATTGGCTGTCAAAAGAACTACCCAACTACGTATGGGTGAACACTTTGAACCCCCCCTCCATATACTAAAAAATAAATCACATCTGATAACCTGTAGGTTATTGCAGATCAAAAGTAAAGGAGATGCAGAGTACTTTTTAATCAACCGCTCAAAAAGCACCGCGTTGTGAGCAGTGTTGAATTAGTCTTGACCCACGCGCCCCCACCGCCCCATATCTTTTCTGAGCAGGGGTCACTTCTCTCACGCTAACGGAAATACATTGATGCCGAACCCCCCCAAGTTCACACCTCGACAACGCTTTAGTGCCACAACAGGGTGTTTTAACAAAGAAACGAGCCTGTATGCATATCAGTAGACCTGTATAGTAGGTGTTAAGTGACGTGCGCGTGATGTTGTGAAAACCGTGTACCCCAAACATGAATCAGCACTGCAACACTGGTTGTGAGGCATTTTTTTTGTTTTACTTTTTTTGTTTGTTTTAGCTTTCAGTTTAGTGTAGAGGGGGAAAAAAGGAGGAGGCCAAGGAGAGACCCTTGGGGGACTCCGGTCAACTATAGTATATAGGCTAAAGAGTAACATGATGTTCCCTCCAAGCCACGTGATGAAAGACAGGGTGTACATGATGACAGGGTGCACATGATGACAACCAGCACAGTGGTGATGAAGCCACTCAGTGGCGTGTTCTAGATGTCTTTGGATGGCATCTATAATTATTCCCTAACCTCCTACACCAGGGGTTTTCAACGTTTTCAGGCCAGGGACCCCCAAACCCCCAGGGACTCTTCTTTTTTTTCAACAATTTTGGGGACCCCCTGCAGTATCCCTGCGGACCCCCTAGGGGTCGCGGACCCCCTTTTGAAGACCCCTGTCCTACACACACGGCACACGCATGGTCACCGATGACCATGCGCAGTTTGAATGCTAATGAAGTGTGGCAGATATATTGATAATGAATTGATAATGAATGGCCAGCGGCCATTCATTATCACCTCAAGACAGACAATAGCCTCACCTCAGACTCACTAGGCCAGTGGTCCCCAAACCTTTTAGCTTGAGACCCAAAAGAGAAATTAGGCGTTTGCCAGGGACCCAAACTAGTGAAAACATCAGATCTACAAGCTCACAACACGAAGCTTCACGGAGTTCACGCCGCATTGTGAGCTTGTAGATCGGCTATTTTCACTGCTTCTTCAACATTTGTCTTATAATTTATGGAATTTCGTAGATTATTCTTTTATTTATTCATGAAATCGACCCATAAAAATGTGTCCATGACCCACATATGGGTCCCGACCCAGTGTTTGGGAACTAGTGCACTACTAGGCTTAGGCTATAGAAGTCCATACTCTTGCTGCTACTTTCTTGTCATCACAAGACGATTCATCTTCCTTAATGTGAATAAAATAACCGTACTTTACAACTGTCTGTTCTTTTTCACTCCGAGTGGTGGTGGACAACTGGACATATAGCAGGCATATAGCAGAGCTTGAGTGCAAAGTCAAGTGAGAGTGAGAGAACTTTCTCCCAAATAGGTAATACATCATGCTTTATATTAAGCCTATTATATTAATCCTAAAAACGGTTCT
Source organism: Nannobrachium achirus (assembly GCF_963921795.1). NCBI lineage: Eukaryota > Metazoa > Chordata > Actinopteri > Myctophiformes > Myctophidae > Nannobrachium > Nannobrachium achirus. The sequence goes on along the minus strand of NC_137825.1, from coordinate 37,004,316 downwards.
ACACTGTTGCTCTGCAAAATAGACCTAGATTGTTGACTGGTGTCTCATATAATAACTATCTCCTAGCAATAAATAATACATGACTAAACATTAAATACTTAAGCTGACTGTCATTTAATGTCACAATCTTTAAGATGAATAAAATACCATCCCATTAGCGATATTACAATTTAAGTGAGTTTTTAATGGCATCCACATGCTTAGAGAGAGAGAGAGAGACAAAGAGAGAGAGAGAGAGAGAGAGAGAGAGAGAGGGAAAGGGAGAGAGAGGGAGACTACTTGCAGGCACTTCATGAGCATACTTATTTTTGACAGGCTATGGGATGATGGCCAATGCGTTAATTAAACTTAATCAGCTAGTGAACTTCATATTGTCCCAATGCATTCAAAAAACATAAAAGGCTACTCTCAACAGCAGCTACGACATTGATTGATTGATTGAAGGCTTTATTAGAAGTTTGCATAGGAAAATGTACAGATTCATGACGGTACAGTTCACTGGTACAAGGTCTACTAAAAGGAGATCCATGAAAAGACTAAGCTTATTTCAACAGGAAACCATTAAAGTATCTCATATAACATTGAATGACAGACAAATAGAACACAGTACTATGCAGTAGATATGTAAAGAAAAAAAGAAAACAGTAGGTCTATACAATCAGTAAGTACAGTATATACAATATATACAAGGAAGGGGCAGGTAACAGTAAGTCTAAACAATCAGTATGTACAGTATATACAAGGAAGGGGCAGGGAGGGTAGGGTTGGGCTAGGTTTTTACCAGTTGTGAACGGCTGCTGCCTGTAAGTGGTTTTTTAGGGCAATTTTAAAGGATGCTAGTGATCCACACTCCTTTATGGCCTTCGGTAAGGCATTCCACATTTTTGTGGTGTAGCAGAAGAACGAGTTCGACCCTTTCTTTGAGTTGACTCTGGGTTGAACGTGATCTGTGGCACTGCCTCTGGTGTTGTAATTATGGACATCCTTAACGTTTATAAAGTATTTTGACAGGTACTTGGGTATCATAGTGGTGTAGTGTATCTTGTACACCAGGCCCATTGCAAGTTGCTGTACTCTGTCATCTACTCTGAGCCACCCCACTCTTAACTGGTGAGTAGCGGTGAGGTGAGTCTGATTGGGAAGGTTAAGCAGGACCCTAATTAGTTTATTTTGGGCTGTTTGGAGTTTAGTTTTTAGGGCTTGTGGGGCGTCACGATACCATACGTGGACTCCATAGTCAAAGAGGGGCTGGATTATTGCACCAGCTATGGTCTTCAGTGTGTTGAAGTTGACCATTGGGGCGATCCTCTGTAGGAAACGAGTTCGTTGGTTGATTTTTTGTATTACTTTTGAAGTCATCTTTTCGCTCGAAAGATTAGCTTCAAGGATACATCCTAAGTAGGAGATTTCGTTTTTTCGTGTTATGACCTTGTCACCCACTTTGATTGTGAAGTTCTCTACCTTTTTGAGGTTATGATTTGATCCAAAGAGGATGGACTCGGTTTTGCCCAGGTGAATTGATAATTTGTTGTCGTTAAGCCATGTGCAGATCTTACTCAGTTCAGAGTTAAGTGTCTTTTCAACCTGCAAGTGGTCCTTGCCCGAGACTAGGAGAGCCGAGTCATCCGCGAACAGGAACAGGTTGCAGTCGCAAGCAGATGCCATGTCGTTCACGTATATTAGGAACAACAGAGGTCCCAGTATGCTACCTTGGGGAACTCCACAGCTTACTGGGAGGGGGGGGGACAGGGTACCGTTAATCTCCACCACCTGTTCCCTCCCCACCAGGTAAGATTGCATCCAGCTCACTGCTGCGCTGTCAAGACCAATGGCTTTTAGTTTCTCAATCAGAATAGCATGATCCACGGTGTCAAATGCCTTCTGGAGGTCCATCATGACCATGCCACTATACTTGCCCTGATCCGCTTCGCGTTTGATTTGGTCAGTCAAATAGAGAAGGCATGTGTCAGTGGAATGGGATTTTCTGAATCCAGATTGGAACTCGTAAATCAGATTATTCTCATCGAGATATCTTGCAATCTGTTCGTAGACTATTTTCTCCATGACTTTGGATATGGAGCTAAGAATGGAAACGGGGCGGTAGTTTCCAGGGTCTAGTTTGCTACCTTTTTTATGCAGGGGGGTTACTTTTGCTAGTTTGAAGTCCTGGGGGACATGACCCTGTTCGATGGAAAGGTTAATTATGTGGGTAATGATTGGAGCAATGGTGGCGGCTGAATCTCTGAGAAATCTAGCTGGGATTTTATCAAGGCCAGTGGCCTTGTGTTGAGGTAGGGCGCTCAATTTTTTAAACACTTCATCAGTTGTCACTGTGGAAAGTTTAAAGCTGTCTTTACTGACGCCCAGTTTTTTGTAGAATGTATTAACAAATTCTTCACCATACCGCCCAGATGGGGCGACCAGTCTTTTGACCAGTGAACGGGCTGTGGTGGTAAAGGTTTTGTTAAAATGGGTAGCCACTTCACCTTTGTCAGAAATGAGAGCGGCGTCCGTTTTGATGTTTATGTTGTGGCATATGGTTTTTGATTTTAAGCCTAATTGGTTGTTAAGCAACTTCCATAAGTCTCGTGGGTTGTTTTTGTATTCATCGATTTTGTCGTCGATGTAGTTTTTTTTGGCGGATCTAACTAGGGCGGTTGTCTGGTTTCTAAGTCTCTTGCATTGAGCAGTAAGATGCTCAATGTGTTTTTTGAGGTCATGGTTGAATTTTTTCTTGAGCTTTTTGCAGCACTTTCGTTTTTCATCGTATTTTTTGTCTCTGAGTTTAGCTGATTCTGCAATATCTGAGTTATACCATGGCTCTTGGCGGGCTTAAACCCTGGTGGTATTCAAGGGGGCCACGTCGTCTAGAGCATCGGTCAATTTGGTTTTAAAACCGCACCATGCTTCCTCGACATCTGTACACTGCAGCTCTGGGGAAAAGTCTACACCCGCTAGTTTGACAAGCAGGTCAAAAGTTACCATGTCAAAAGTTACCATGTCAAAAGATAGAAACCATCTCATATCGAGCAATCAGAAAAGTGTAAAACCAATGAAGGTCTAATGAAGTCTAATGAGGTCAACCACAAGTCTGTATGGCTCGGTTCGCAAGTTAAGTTGAGAAAAATAGATACTTTTTTCACTTGCTGTTTGATAAATGTTCATAGTTAAGGTCTTTTATGTACCCTGAGCAAGTTTGAGGTGGCTCAGAACATCCTCCAAGAGGAGTTTGTTTAAATACGACCTGTGCAAATGGTATAAAATGCACTAAAACGCCACAGCAAATACAAAATTATTGACTTTCTGTTGGGTTTAATTCATGGCTCCAAGAGACTCATTTGTAGGTCGGGACATGATATAGATGCGTACCAAATTTTCATTTGAAAACCAGAACATTGCTGCTCTTATTTAGGGTGCTATGCAATACCGAGTTTCAGCCCTCCCTCTAAAATATGACAAATATAGTTAGGGTCAGGGAACGATCAATTACTATACTTTGCCAATTGGTATGCAACTTGAATTGCGCTGAGTTGGCAGAAGCAGGCATGGGCCTGGTGAGGTGCTTCAGAGCGAAGGCAATTAAAGAAGGTTTTCAGTGTTGACACATTCTCACCCCAAGGATCAACTGTCTCAACTCATCTAGCTACCACTTGGTCAATGTGACATCTTATGAGAACTTGTTGGTCCACACGGGAGGGCTACAGTAATTAACACACATAGCAGACTCCAATTAAATGTAGGGTAAGTGATTTTTGTTTTTGCTAAAAGGTTAAAGCACTATATTCTGATAGTAATCATTGCTATAGTGTTTTTCCCTGTAACAGGTGTATCCCTGTCTCTCCAGCTCTTTAATAAACAGAAAATACATTTCAGCCAACCAGGAGAGAGTATTCATTCTCCAGCTTCATTTTTATCTTGTTCCAGTTCCAATTTTGTCAGCTAATTTATTTGTGTGATCACTTTCACTTGTTTAATCTAGATTCTGTATCCTGTTTGAATTCACATCCACAATTTTATCCTGATTGAATAAAATTGGTTTCCCGACCTGAAAATGCATTTTCTGTTTAATAAAGAGCCGGAGAGACATGGAGACTTGTGTTACTGAACAAACACTCTATGAGTACTATAAAAATATAGAGCTATTTAACACTTTTAAATAAAGAAAATCACTTAAGGGCTGACCATACTGTCTCCGACCACCGAACTCTTCGTCGGAAAGGTACAATTACAAAATTACGTCACTCACAACTTCTGAAAAGCAATACCCCGAAAAGCATTACCCCGAAAAGCTGCACAACGGTTTGGTGGTTGGTGGTTGCACAACGGTTTGGTGGTTGGAGAACGTATGGACAGCCATTTACCCTACCTTTAGAAGTACTGTATTCAGTGCTGCATTTCATCCAGGTCAACATGATGTTCACGTTGCCAGTGAGAAGAGGAATTAGCCTCTTGAACTCTTGCTGATAAACTCCATTAAACACACGCACGCACGCACGCACGCACGCACGCACGCACGCACGCACACACACACGCACACACACACACACACACACACACACACACACACAGACAATATGCATGCACACACAGACAATATGCATGCACAATGGGGGCTAAAGTAATTAACACATGTAGCAGACAACACTTAAGCTGTACACCACATTTCAAGCATGATGCCTGAGTCACGTTGCCAGTGGGAAGAGTAATTAGCTCCTTCAGCTCTTGCTGTTCTCTCCATTAAGACCGCTATGAAATCTAATATACCACGGGGTACAGATAAAAAACTATCGTTTTGGCTGATGTGAAGACTCCATAGCGGCCTGAAACTCTAGCATAGATCAAATTGATTAGTTTGATTATGCATTTGGGTCCCCATCCGGAATCAATTAGGGTACATTTACTATAATCTATTTCTTGTCTTAGGAATGCAACAAATATTTTTTTTTGTTGAATAGCATGAGTAATGAGAGGGAAATGTTGGGGTGAACTCCTTTAAGTAAAATATGCAAGTACTTTTTCCACCACTGGTCAATGACTCACTATCTTTCAAATGTCTTACATGGTGAGAGGGTAGAGTTGAACACAATTTATGTCTGATTTACCATCCTAGTTCCTCTGTTCTCTGAGCTCTGTTATAAATAGGCTTATAACCTGTCCTGTCTATCCTCGTAGCTTATTTGCCCTTCTCTAATGTGGCCTCCCCTCAATGCCCTTCCTGTTTTATGGGTATAAAGACTCTGTCTGGAAAGTCTCTAAATCAGTTCTAACTAAGCACCCATTCAATCCTTTAATCCATGTAATGTCACCTCCAACTCATACCTGAAGTAGACTTTGGATTAAAAAACAAACAATCAAATTGACACACAATCGCACACACGCAAGCGCGCGCGCGCACACACACACACACACACACACACACACACACACACACACACACACACACACACACACACACACACACACACACACACACACACACACCACTCAACACAACACAACACAACAGAGTTGATCTAATACGGCCAGTGCTCAGAGGGAAAATATTTCTGAGTGACTAGTTACCAAAAACAAATGGCAACACTAATTCAAATCTTGATAAAGCACTGTAATTCAATTGCGGATAAAACATCAGGATGTATCTAGATTTTAATTAGTGTTTTGTCTTTGTCTTTTTTCGTATCTTATCTGTTTTTTTGTGTATGTGTATATTGTATGTGTATTGTGTATATTCTACTTTACGGGATACAGTGTTTTTGTGAATGATATTTTTTTTATGTAATGTACGTCATTGCCCCAAGAATGCGTGTCAGCTAATGGGTGTCCTTTTTATTGAAGAAATAAGCATCTTCACTGGCTAATGAACCCTATACTGTATACCCTCTGGAAAACTCATTACCATTTTAGTCCTAAACATACGTATACCGTACGAGGATGTTTACATTATATGAATATAAATTCACATGAAGTTGCATTCACGTGAAGTTCACATGAAGTTAAAGTTGCCGTAACCTAGTCTGCAAAATGAATATCAGCTTCTCCTATCACCGAACAGTGAAATAGAACTTTCTTGTGATAAAAAGGGATTAATGGGGAGGGTTTTTAATGATCCAACTATAAACCAGTAAGACTCCCTAATCGGGAGATAAGCGTCCGTCAGGTCGCATACACAAACTTTAGAAGGCAATCATAGCCAATCAGGAGGCAATATGGGAAATGGGACAGATCCATGTTGATGACATGACTTTAGAGATACTGTGTACCGCGTTGTGTGATTTTAGGCCAAAATCTGTAGGAGCAGTGTCTAAAAATGTGTTTTGCAGAAATCGGCCTGATGGTGGCGCTAAAAGAGGGCCGTGTGAGAAATTAGGGGTGGAGGTTGTGAGTTGCCATTCAAGGAGTGTGTGTGTGCAAAGTTTGGCATGGATAAGGGCAATGGTGCCGGAGATAAGAGTAGTGCAAAAGTGTGGAGCTATTCATAGTAACATAGTAACCTGACGGTCGCAATAAGCAGAATTTATGTCCGTCTGAGCGTGCGTCTGTAGATTGAAAAAAATAAAGGACACAGAATTGAACTCTGATAGACACCACAGGATAAGGGAACTCAAGATGACATGATGACAACTCTCCAATCAGCACTGAGAAGCTCCTTCTGGTGAGGTAGGAGCAGGAACAGTCAAGGGACAATTCACTGATGCAAACCCATTTTCCAGGCTGTTGATTAAAATCATGGCCATGAGTGTGCACAAGAAATGTGGTGCTGATTTTTACCATCGGTCTTTCAGTAAATCATTGATAGTTGCAGCAGCCCTACATCCCGCATGTCCTCTGTTCCAGGGTCCTGTTTATCACCCATGGTGTATGTATGTATGTATGTATGTATGTATGTATGTATGTATGTATGTATATATATATATATATATATATATATATATATATATATATATATATATATATATATAATATATATAAGTGTTTTGTACTCAAAGTCAGCGGAGGGCACGGTTTTACGGTTTTATTTCCACTTTATGTTAAGCATGCGCACTCAGAGTTGCATCTGATGTAACTGCTCTATAAATAAAATTTATGTCCCCATGACATGTATTGTTACTGTATGGATACTGTAACTGACTCACTACATGCAACAAAAGTGAGGCCCCCATAGATTGATTACTTCCACTTCTGTGTTTGACATGGAAGTATGGTGTTGCTATGAATTTAAATTACCCTTCAGTGTTCAGTGGGTTAGATGATGTTGACAGCACTGGGGAAATCGAAGAACGTGGTTATACAATGATCCCTCTCTTACATGCATACATGGAGCATACTTTACGGTATGCCCAGTGGAACATGCTACAGTATACGTGCACTTAATTATGCGAACGGCGAGCTGGTCCAGTAACTAGACCTCCAGGACCCTAAGTTATGAATTTACTTTATTTTAATTATGCTACTGTATGTATACGCAAAGTGTCCTTGACTCTGGACGTGTTCTAGGACTGCAGGTTTAACCATTTAAACCACTTTGTTATACATCAAAAAGCAAAGAATAGCTGATCTACAAGCTCACCTTGGATCTGCTGTTTTCACAGAATGTTCGTCTATTTTTGCAGAATGTTCGCTTATTATGACATGCCCAGAGGCATGTCATAATAGTCATGTCATAACAGAGGCATAGATTGATTGATTGAAGAATTTATTAGAAGTTTGCAATAGAAAAAAGTACAGTTTCATGACAGTACAAATCACTGGTACAAGGTCAACTAAAAGGAGATCCTAGAAAGCCGAGGCTTATTTCCACAGGAACCACACTTTAAGTATCTCATATAACATTGAAAGACAGACGGATAGAACATAGTACTTTATCTAGGATAATATCAGTTTCAAAAGCATAACATCAAATACAAAGGCAGAAAAAGAGAAAAAAAGGGGGGGGGGGGGGAGCATGGGGGCTTAGTCTATTTACAAGTCACGGGTAGCAGCTGTCTGAAGGTGACTTTTCATACCAATTTTGAAGGAGGCTAGGGATTTGCTCTCCTTTAGGGCTTGTGGAAGGGCGTTCCACATGTTGATGGTGTAGCAGGAGAACGAGTTAGAGCCTTGTTTAGTGTTAAATCTACGTTGATGATGATTAGTGGAGCTGCCTCTGGTGTTGTGATCGTGAACATCCTTGACCTTTAAGAAGTAGTTTGTCAGGTACATGGGAATCTTGGAGGTGTAGTGTATCTTGTACACCAGGCCCATTGCAAGATGCTGTACTCTGTCAGCTACTTTGAGCCAGCTGTTCTTGTTTTCTTTTCTAAAATGCCTCCACCTCAATCATCTTCATCATATCACTGGAAACCTCTGTAGTTATACAGTATTTCTGCAGTTCTGCTCGCATTGGTGCTCCATCCTCCCCTCAACCTCTATATACTTTAGCTATTTTCACTATTCATCATACAGCAATCTATAACAAGCTTAGCTCACACACATTATACTAGTAAGACGCCTCAGGGCGACATTTCTTGGCCATCTGGCCAGTGATATATATGTATATCGATGACATCAGGGATCTTCATATTTGGGCATAAAAGGGATTCTGGGGAATACCCATATATGGACTTTTACATAGGTGATATCACCTGTGATGTCACAGTGATGTGTCAAGGGAACCAACCCATAGACTGTAAAAATGTGTACACACACGGCTTCACGTCTACACGCGGACAAGCTGTGAGCCTTCGGTCACAATTATTGTCCTTTTATAGTGTGCTCTGTGCTGTCTTAATGGTTTAGTGCTTAATGTTTTGTATAAAGCACTTTGAATTGTCTATTGTGTTGAAATTCACTCTACAAATAAACTTGGTTAGGCTACCGGTAGCCTTGGCTGCCTTGCCTTCAGCCATGAACGTCCTCTTTTCATCTTCTTGTGGAAACATTGTATGTCCCTGCTAATCCATGGCACCTAACATGTTCACCATCTAATAGGGGACTGAGTCAGACCTGGGGCACAAGGTGAATGCCGTTACCTATAAAAAGAAAATTGCATTATTCTTTGTGTACCCAGGATTGCCGTTGCTAACCATTTAATTAGAAGACAAGTGGGCAGTGGTTGACAGTAACAAGGTACTTTTACTTCAGTACTGTACTTACATTTCTTTGAGTATGAGTACTTTACATGAGTATTTGTACTTTTGTATACATAAGTCTTTGATTCATATTGTACTTTTGACTCCACTGCATTTCAATGAAGGTAAAAAGGACGCTTCTTAAAGTCCTTATGAAATTACGTTTTTCACACTTTTAGAGCATATCAGTGGTCATCATATGGTCACAACTAACACTAGATGCCAAAAAAATAAGGAGATCCGTGAAGACTACATTCTATAGTCGATAGTCGATCTGCCTATTTCTCCCAATCTCCCCCCAGGAGTGTTTGGACTTCTCCTGTCTTGATTTCCGAGAGCCCTCCCCTCTTCATTCGGTCTGTCGCCATGCCGCATTGCTCCCAGTCTTATCCTCAAATAGTCAGGGAATTTTAATAAAACCCTGGGAATAAATTCCTTGCCAAACAATTTCTTCACCAACGTGTTGGTAAAGGTGTCTAGTAACATATCTAACAAAGATTGAAATTCAACACCCCTAGCAAAACTTTGAAAGCTAGGGTAATTCTGGGTCTCATTCACCTACCATACACTGTACTATAAGGGAAAAAATAACTCCCAAAAATATGCTTTAAGTAGAATGTTAGGGGTCTAACTAGGTGTTTTTAATTATTCTGAATCCAGTGCAAGTATTTGTTTTGCACGAAAAACATTCATTGGGCCAAAATCAGACGCAAAAAAACAATGGTTTAGTGATGAGTAATCACTTTTCACAAGGTAGATGGGGTCCATTTTTGGCCCTTAAGGAATGTGTATAGTGTATAGTAAGTGAATGAGACCCAGAATTAACTAGCTGTCAAACATTTTGCTAGGGATGTTGAATTTCAATCTTTGTTAGATATGTTACTAGACACCTTTACGAACACATTGGTGAAGAAATTGTTTGGTAAGGAATTTATTCCCAGATTTGACAGGTATTCTGCTAATTTTCCCTGACTAAAAGTGGTTCTCCACTGGGAAGATTTACGACTCCTGGGGTAAACTGGAGCCTGGGGAGGTTATCGGGTGAGGGATGGTTGGTGGGAGGGGAGACTCGATGTTAGGCGAGGGGAAGGCCAGAGGAGGCTGACTGGGTAGGGACGATTGGTTACATTGTTAAAAGGCTTATTTCTCTTGCTTTTTTTGGTAAATGTCTGCCGTACATATAGTCGGTAAACAGTGTCTATTCCCACCAGGCGCCCCATTAAGCCGTGAACTTTGAACTCACATTTGTCTCGCAAGATGTCTGAGTGCTATTGACCCAGTGCACACAGTAAGTCTCGTGACATGAGATTTCAAACGTGAGTTCAAGTTCACAGCTTCCCGACAATAATGGCATCGCCCAGTGGGAATAGACACTGTTTACTGACTCGTGGCAGTGGACTTTCGAGCAAGAAAAATAAGCAGATTAACAATATAGCCAATCGCTCCTGTTTAGAGAAGTGGTCGGGTAGGGCAAATGGACAATAATGCCTGTTTTGGGGGAAGGAGAATGGACTGCTTTTTGGGGAGACAATTTCTAACGGTAAAGATGACCTTCTAGGCCGGAATTCTCCTTTAAGTAGTATTTGACCAGGAGTATCTATACTTTAACTCAAGTACTGAGGTTCAGTACTTTGTCCACTGCTACAATTGAGTTGGCATACTGCTCCTCTTGTTGTTAGATGTTAGAGATGCAGGGGCTGAAATTTCTAAAGGGGCCTTTTGGTGAAAATATCGAAAATAGCAGACCTGTAAGCTCACAACAAGCTCACTTGGAGGTCGGCTATTTTCGGTACTTAAGTTGATACCACACAAAACTAAGCATAATCAAGTCAATTCTGGAGATGTGGCGTAACGGCATAGATTTCTACACAGAGAGAGCAATTTATTTCAACATAAGATGCTGCATTCAAGTTCAGGAGAGTTTGGACAAGGCAATTCTCTTGAATGCTGCCTTCAGGTATGGCATGGAAAAGGGGCATTTGCATTTCTTTCATCTTAGTGAAAACGGCATTCATGGTCTGGAGAGGGCACTTTTTACAGACGGGTAAAAGGGCAGGGGCTCAAGGGAAGACCCCTTTTATGTCTATGTGTGCACGACACGTGCCTGATCTAAATAATGCAGTAGATCCAACTTCTAATACATCTGTTCAGGCAGACTGCAAATCAGGCTCTAAAGTTCTCTGAATACCTCTCAGCTCAGACACTTCTGCTTAGTAGCTGCAGTACTTGACAACTAAGCAGTTCTGAGTCATTAGTTCAACAAACCCATTCTGAATTGCCATCTCGTTTAATGATCCTCATTTTCAAACCAAACACGGTATGAGCTGGGTCTCTCAGTGGGAGAATAGAACTCTGGGAAATATCGAACGCTGTCTTAGTTGTTAATAGGAAACTTTTCCATTGACTGGCTATATAACTGACTAGTGACTGTCAGGGGAAAATATAGTTTTTAGTTTATTTTTTCAGCAATCGACATGTCATGCACACAAAAATAGATTTTGTTTTTAATATTGCTGACTTCCCATTTGAACATTTTTTAAATCAGCCTCATGGTGGCGCTATAACAGGCCGATTTGTGTGGCCTGGTGGAGACCTGTGCTCGGAAGAGCACTGCTTCTAGTTATAAGTGATTTGGGGCATGCTGCATGGTTGCAGTTTAGTCAGGAACGTCAAAGTAGATTTAACCATTTATTGCAACAAATGGAATACAGTTACACTTGGCGTTAAAGGGCTCTGCGAATGCAAGCCGTATTTAAAGGAGCCTCCCTTACCCTTACTTACTGTGAGCTCTGATTGGATTATGTGACAGTGATGTACAGTTTACAGTTTAGGTATTAAGCAGACGCTTTTAATCCAAAGCGACTTACAATAAGCAGATAAAACATCACAATAATAAACAAGATAATATGTTAGTACATCAACAGCAATATAACAAATGCAAATGAATATCTATCTAGGAAACAATATAATCAGTCAAGGAAATAAAAAGTTCTAAAAAACCTAAAAAAACAGATGCTAACTAGCTCTATGTATGGATCATTACACCATGTATTGAGTGTAATGATCAGCAGATCTGTGAATGAGGAAAGGATCTGACTGACAGCTCATTACAGCTGAGGGCCTGAGTTGATTATTTGGGCTTGCTTTCTAATGTTGTTTAAACCAGTGGTTATTAAACATTTTCATGTCAAGGACCTCCAGATCTATATCTATTTGTCTGCGGCGCCCCATCTGAAAAAAGCAGGAATCCCCATATAAAAATAGTGTTGGTAAAATGTTTTTTTCCCAATATTTCCCATTTTTTCAAGATAAAAAAAAGAAGCTGATCACCTTGTTGCGACTTGGCGTTGTGAGTTTGTAGATTTCACATAGTTGATGTATAGCGTTTGAGTGGTGAAACGGGTTGCTTCTTTTGTGCTCGTTTTCATTGACCTTGGCCCAGCCACTTGTGCTATTGTATGAATGAGTGACAAATAAAACCCTCTTGAATCTTTAGAGAGAGAGAGAGAGAGAGAGAGAGAGAGAGAGAGAGAGAGAGAGAGAGAGAGAGAGAGAGAGAGAGCGTGCGTGCGTGCGTGTACACATGTTTGCCCATGTTGTTTGAAAAGGGTTACAGATGAGATGTGTGAAGGCGATTGAAAAACCAATTGAAATGGGCCAATGGCCAGAGAAATTACCCTTACAAAAAAAGTCACATGTGGAAAGCACAAGTGATTGTTTTCACATGTGCACATAAAAGCAGATATTTGGACACGTGTTTACGCGTTGATTTTTCATGTCATGTGAAATTCTAACTTTTATGTTTGGGAATAATAGTCTACTGTAAATTCATGAACCCGTACATTTTGATAATTGTTAACTTTAATGAAGAAAAGTGAAAAAGGTCACAAAGTGGGCCACGTTGGCTCATTTGAAAGGTAAAAACTTGTAGAATGTGACAACATTCCAACCATATAATATTAGATAATAAATCACCAAATACCAGAAACAGTTATAAACGTAATGTAGAACTTTACACTTAATCTCAGATGACTGACTGTATATATTTGTATTTGTTGTTGTGCTGCACTGTACCATTACCACTTTTTGTATTAAGAAGAAAAAATAAAAAACATTTTAATTACAAAAAAAATCATTTAGAACCTCACACTCAATGGCCTTAATCCTTTTCACCATCTCTCTCCTCAATTCCTTCAGCCTCATCATCTTCATGTATGGTGAAAGGGTTGCAACAGCAGGGTTGCAGTAGTTGCAGTAGTCAGTGTAACCGAGACTTTATGCATGGCAACTGCAGTTTCTTAACTTGACATCAAGCAAATTAACTGTCTGGAGCCAATGCCTCTGTGGAAACAGCGGGCATGACAGGCTGCCCCTCCTTTAGTAACCTCCCACCCAAACGTAGTGATGTCTCTTGTCTCTGCAGCTGGATCCCTCTGATGTGCAGCCTTCCACAACATGACCTGGAGATAAGCACGCATTTTGTGCAGCATCATGTTGGCATCAGATAGAGGAAGCTTTTCAAGCTAAAAAATAAAGCTAATCTTTTTTGTCTGTAGACCTGGTAGCGAGCATTATACTCTTGGCCTTCTTCATCGCATACAGTATAAGGAAGAACTCTGGGTCCCACCCTACTACTGTATGTCCAGTTTGCGACAGAGCCAAATATCAATTGCTAGATGTCTAGAAACACTCTGGAAGAAATCACAGAGCGCTATGATCGCGGCCAGATCTCGCAGTACTGTGTTTGTTTCTGTCTAATGAAAACATATTATTTCTAATTACAAACACATTATTTCTTACTATGGCTGTATTCTGTCTTATTCTGTACTGTAAATTAGGGTGGGACCGAACTCTGTACCTGTATCTTTTAGGTCCCTATGAGTGGCATCAGGTTCCCCATGCTCTGTATTCAGACCCGATATGTTACCTCCCAGGAGTACTCTCAGTGCACATATCTTGCCCTTTCCACAGTGGTAGGATATAGAATCACGTACTGATAGGGCATGCTTCCCCAGGAGGCCCTGGCATTTCTCGCTCAAAGCCCTGACAGTTGCATTTACGGTATGTCCAGGATGGTGCCATCTCCATCTGCACTGCGGAATGAATGTTGGCCTTCCTAACCCAGTACTATCAGTACATCTGTGTCATGGCTTAAGATTCGTATGGCGGGTGCTTGCACCCCTGCTCGTCTCCTCCTCTCACGGTCTTTTGCACTAGGCTTGTCAAAGAGGGGAATTGGCCAATCAGGATGGAATATGAAAAATCAGACAGATCCGTCTTCATCACTTGACTATACCGTTTCGCTGGCTTGTCAAAGAGGAGAATTGGCCAATCAGGATGGAATATGAAAAATCAGACAGATCCGTCTTCATCACTTGACTATAGAGATAATGTGTACCGATTCTCTTGATGTTTGGACAACATTTTTATAATAATATAATATAATAATATATATATATATTTTCCCCAAAGAATCTGCATCCTGGTGGTGCTATTATAGGGTAATGTTAAAAGGGTGGCATTTTTTCCTCAACGTAGTGCGAATGTGCGTGCAAAGTTTCACTGCAATCAGACGCTGTATTCATGATTCGTGTTCGAAACGGGCCACTCTGTAAGTTTAGATAATGAGTTCAATCAGGACGAATATGACGAATCAAATAGATCTGTCTTGATCAAATGACTATAGAGATAATGTGTACCGATTGCGTGAAATAATATCAAAAAATGTTTTACCTATTAATATTAATTAAGGCATAAAATGCTATAAAAGGCAGATGTGAAAAAGGCAGGATAAAGGTTTTTCCTTGGTCTCTAGGGTGCAGTTGTAGGTAAAAACATGAATTGGTCGCAGATGTGACATATTTGTAATTATTTCATATTTATGCAAATGAGGAAAGGTTGCATAATTTAAGGCAAGAGGTTCACAGATTTAAAATCCAGACTCTAAAATCACATTTCTAAATTGAGAAAAAGAAAAGAAATAAAGTAATTTCTAGATTTTTCCTAGATTTTTCCACAATGAATTCAAATTATGCTAATAAGGAAAGCTTGCATGACCTCACCATGGTAAAAAGTGACTTTCTGGTCATCAAAAACATACAATTTAGACTAATATTAGATCACTTTTCTAAGTTAACTGGAAGCTAAATTATAGCCATTTCCAGGTTTTGCAGATTAATTAGCTCATTATGCGAATTACTCAAATTGCTCAACATGCAACTTTTAGCATCCAAGCTTAATCTCATCTGTTAAGCCATATGAATCATAAAAGTTGACAATAAACAACATTAATGTGTCTAACATGGGACATACAGTATGGGAACTTCCAGTAAACATTAAAATTACCTTCCCTCGTTGTGCTGGCAAATTGGTTTTGCAGAAAAGAGCAAAGGTAATTATTTTCAGTGATAGCTACTCTACCATGCGTGCCTATCTGTTGATGTATGCCTACGCATCTGAACATGTTGTAATGAGGAAACCTTGATCTGAAATGAAATCTTACCTGTGTTGGCAGACCTGCTTGTGCTGTGTCTCACTCTGGATGTACAGAGCACATACACATGCTGTAAAACAAACATGTACCACACATGTGTAGTGATTCGCAATGAGCTGAGATTGAACCCAAGGCTCCTACACGCCAGAACGACGCACAACCTGTCGTGCCAATAGGGCAGAGCCAGATTGGTTGGGCTGTTGTGTGCCAGGTCTTGGCTCTACTAAATGGGGTCTACTATCACTATGAATGAATGAATGATTTTTAGTTCGGTCTTACAGTATTTATAATGTTAAAACATTAAAAACAAAACAGATTAAAATAAAGAAAAAAAACTTGGACCGAAAAGGTGTAAGCGTGAAGCCTTAGCTTATGGTGCCTACCCTTTTATCATCTACTATCATCATTTTGACCTTAATATGCTCACTTGCCTTCTGTCTTAGAGAACAAGCAGGAGACTGTTGACCAGGACATATTAGCATACATCAGTAGCCAAAGTTGTAAAAGATGTGGAAGTGAGTGAGCCTGAGACAGAAGGAGCTATTGAGTTCTGACAGGAACTTTGTTTTAATGAATGAGAGAGAGAACATGTGAGGGGTGGAGACAGGGCAGAGAGAGAGAATAGACAGAAAAATAACTGCTGACATGAGATAGACCAGACGGTCACATCAGCTTCACGGCCACAGCAACAGTTGTCATAGACATAAAATAATAAAAATAAACTAACCATGGTTTCAATCAGAATCAGAAAGAGAGTTCCTTTAATTGGCAGGTATTGTTAGCACACACATTATGAGGAATTATACGGTACACTTCACCTCATATTGTATATTTGGAAAGGTTTGTATGAACGATTGAAATACAATATGAGTCACACTTGCAAATTAATTACCTCCATTTACGTTTATGCCCAAATATGGAGATCCCTGTCCCGATGTCATCAATATTAAACGCATATCTGGGAATGCCCATATATGGGCATGTTCTGACATCACATTATTGACTATCATGCAGGGGTCTCCATATATGGGTAACTGGTCCGATATACATCACTGGCCAGATGGCCAAGAATTGGCCCTGAGGCTTCTTACTAGTTACTATTATTATTATCTGCTATATTCAGAGTCCTGTTCACCGTGCTGTTAGGATTAGAAGTGAAGCAATGGAATATGGAAAATCGACTTTGCCAACAAGGAGAAACGGACTGAGACGTTGTGAGAAATCTGTATAAGGACTGAAGCTGCTTTAATATATAGGACCCCTCGCTTCTTGACAGAATAGCCCGTAACACAACAAGTCTTTTACTGTACTGTGATGCCCAAGATGACCTGCTTGTCAGGTATAAAAGAAAGTAGAATAATAAAAAAGGAAAAATACAATATGGTTGGAGGTGGATGGTTTCTCTTGAATCATTGAAGCAATCAGAGCAGAGACAACGACAATGGGTCTCATCGACCGTCTGCATTGAGCGACAGACAGTCCCCACTGTGCAGATTTCACTCAGATGCCCAGTCTGGAGAATAACTGAGAAGTAGCTGAATTCCTTGCACCACTATCTATATTGTAGACATTCGTGGGAAAAGTGCTCACATTTATTACTTAAGTAAAAGTATCAATGCTGCAATATAGAAATACTCTGTTACAAGTTAAAGTCCGTAGTCCGTTGTTCAAAATGAGTGAAAGTATGAAATGGTGGCATCAAAATGTAATTATACTACAACAAGTAAAAGTACAAAATGTTTGAAAATACCAGATCCATGAGCTCACAATGCGTAGCATTGCGACGCGTTGTGAGCTTGTAGATCGGCTATTTTCAAATAGCCTTGATATAAAATAGGACTAAAGTGGTTTATGTATGTTTCATAATTGCCTATTATAATTTACATCGGCAAAGTAACTAGTAAAGTTTTCAAATAATTGTAGTGGAGTAAAAGTACAATTATTTGGATTTGAGATGTAGTAAGTGGAGTAGAAGTAAAAGTCATGGAAATTGGAAATACTCAAGTAAAGTACAAATACCTCAGAATTGTACTTAAGTCCAGTACTTAAGTAAATGTAATTAGTTACAGTACTGTACACCACTGCTATCATCTACACAGTATATTGTAGATGCATGCCAGAACAATATTAGGCACCGTGCGTGTGTGTTTGCGTGTGCATGCTTGTTAGCGGTGCTGCAGATAACGGGGGCTTTATGAGATGGTGATCAGTTATCGTGGTCAGGCAGGCAGGAAATGAACCATGTGCCAACTGCCAAGCAAGGACAACTGTGTTTACGACTCTTTTGGAAATGAACAAAAAACAGACCCGCTTTGAACACTGCAATACTTTGAAATGGCGCCAGGGACAACTTGCCAAATGGAATCTCTCTCACCGCGTGCGTCTCCAAGGTCTCTCGCTCTCTCCGCACCCGTTTCCTGTCAGCAGCACTCACCTTGTCACCATATTCAAAAGTTGAATTGGCAAATGCCAACATGTTGTTCATTCGACGCATTGTTTACCGAGGTTAGACGCTCGACGCCCACTCTGCAGTGTCAGCAGCATGCAAGGCCAGCAAACAAATGTCTGCTATAGAAAAACTCAAAATGAAGTATAGTGTCAGCTAAAGAACTAGGCAGACGGTTTTCATAAAATGCAACTGCATTAGCAGTCAGACCCACAGAATTTGATCTCAGGTTCATTTAATATGGGTGGGTTGAGGGATAGTGAGTTGTTATGGGTTAAGAGTCAGAGTTCTCGCTGTTCTAACTTTGAGACATAATGTCTCTCACAGGCGGTGTAGAACAGTGATTCCTACAGTGGGTACTTTTTTCATGTCAAGGATCCCCAAATTGATATGAATTTGCCCCCCTATCAGAACTAGGGCTGGGATGCGATTAAAAATGTTAATCTAATTAATTACAGGCTCTGTGATTAATTAATCGCAATTAATCACATTTTAATCTCACATGACCTGAGAAGCATTTTTTTTTCAAGTAAAACACATTTTGTTGTACGAGTGAATCAGCAAGTGAGTTTTTTAAATCTAAATTTCGCATCCACTGGGCCAAGCAAAGCGCTCTGATCGGCTACTTCTCCCTTTGCGTTTGTTGTCTCTTCTTGGTTGGTGCATCGCTATGATCGGTATGCCCGAAACTGAAGGTTCTGTGGTGCAAAAACTAAGTGCGATTAAAATGCGTTAATTTGTTTAATCACGTTAATTTTCTGTAATTAATTAATCGCAATTAATCAGTTAAAGTCCCAGCCTTAATCAGAACATAAGTTGTGTCAGGGACCCCCATACAAGATGTGTGTGTGAATGTTTCAAAATGTAAAAAAAGAAAATCTGAGGACCCTGGGGATCCCCGAACCCACTTTTAGAACCAGTTGTTTGGCACATAATGCACAGACACAAATGGGGACACACGCGCACGCACACGCTCAGGCACACATGGAACACAGCCCAGTCCAAGTACACTCTGTGTAATAGGCCTTAGTGATGCCTGCTTTTGCAAAAAATACAGCGCCAACACCGATGACACCAACCCCTTTGCCCTCACTGGTCTCGGCCCCAAACCAGAGCCATTTCCTCTCCCCTCATCACATCTGACAGCTCAGGGTGACTTTTATATACGGTAATCATTCTAGTGGTTCAATACTTTCAATTCTGCTTCCGTCGGTGCTCTGCGGACACTTCAAGAGGTAATTTAGCACTCGCGAATGACTTGCTGTCCCACGGGGGGGAGAGGGGAGCAGAGAGGAGTGGTGAGAGCAGGGCAAGCAGGAGAGAGAGTGCAGTAGTTCAGGAAAGCAAGGACGGGTCTCAGAGGAACGCTTTACATTTGACTTGCAAGTCACACCCCGCTTCTATAGGTAGGGTGTGACGGGCTGAAGGGTAGCAATGGAAGAAAAATTGAGCAAACACAGAGGCACAGAGGAATTGAGGATTTAGTCTGTGAGAAAGAGAAAGCCCCAGTGGGAATGAAGAGTTCTCAACGAAGTTATTGCTATTGACACGCTGGCTGAAGCGAGTCACGTCAAATATGAAATCCACCTCTATCTGCTTGTGTTTCTGCCTGATTGTTTCTGTCTGTCTGTTTCACATGGCACTTCTCCCACCCTCTCCCTTTCTCTCTCTCTCTCTCTCTCTTTGTCTCTCTCTCTCTCTAGAGGTTGCGCTGCTAAAGTTAAATCTGACAATTGAGTGGATGTCAGAGCAGTAAAAATTGTGTGGCTCAATTTCTCAAAATCAAAACTAACTTGAAAGATCTCGATGTGCTGTGCTGTGTTAGGAGAAATGAAAGATAAATGTCAGTTATTACCATTCTCAAGCCAAGTGAAAGGAAAGACGTCATAGATACAGTACAGTACATGCTGTATATATGCAATCAGCATTGTGTCTGTATCTGATTCATCCGTGTCAGTGAGTTTAGACGTATGGATTTTGAGAGTGCGAGAAACTATCAAAGGCTTGTGTTCATAAAATAAACAGCAACCTGTAGCTTGCCTCAACAAGCATGAATATCCCACAGTTTAACAGGCCTGTAGTCCCCCTAATGCAAGTCAATGTATATTTATTGCTATTTGCTAAGTAATGGAGGACAAGCTACAAGCCTCATGTTTAAACATCTAGACAAGCAGCATTTTTGACAACTTGGAGTCAAGAGGATCCCTCCCTTAGAGTGCAATTATTCAGCATATAATACAGTTATAAGCAAATTGTGTGTACGTGTTTTGAAAGTTGAAAGTAAGTTCCTGGGAGAGAATGCCCGGGGGCGTGTGCATTATGCTCGTTATGTTGTATTGTCCTTATTATTGTTGTATTGTCCTTATGAGGGTTACTGTGAGATGTGTTGTGTAAAGTGAGTAATGGTCATCAAACCATGATGACACAGAGTCGAGTGATATTTGCTGTGAGCACGAGTGTTGGAAGAACACAGATGTTTTACTTAAGTAAGGTAGTGGTTCTCAACCTTTTCAGGCCGCGACCCCCAAAATAATCATATTTGGACTGGGGACCCCTCCAAGCACTTGCTGTTGTAGGAGTTGGCATTACATTTAGTTTGACTCGATCTATTCCATTGTGAAAATAGACGATCTACATTTGCGAGGCGTTGTGAGCATGTAGATCTGCTATTTTCACAATTTCTGCCTCTAATATTTGACAATTTTATCAATGTTTGACCGGAGGTCGGTCTTTAAGTCCTTAAATTGTCACTTTAGAAATGTGCAGATACCCTGTATACACTTGTACTGTATGTTGGTCTGTTGAGTGATAAAATAATGTTAACATTTAGCTAAATATCTGGGGATCCCCCTGGGGGTCCCGACCCACAGGTTGGGAACCACTGGAGTAAGGTATTGTCCACTGGACATTCACAAACATGTTCAAGAGAAACAGTGTTCTCCCAGCCAGCTGCAAAGGAATTTGAGAAGCTTTGACATCGGACTGACTGTTGTCCTGGCAGAAGTTAAGTCACCACAAAGTAGCTTAAACAGCCTGTGACTACTCTTTGACCAGAGTCCCCCAGGGATCTGTTAATTCATTTTCCCCATTGACTTGAATGGGTGAAAATTCAAATGGTAAGACAGGAATTCATTTGCAAATGTGAGTGTGACTCGCGACACGGCAACCACACTTGCAATTTCCAAATGCATCTTTCTAGTTATATTAATAGATAGTGTGATGTCAAGTGATGCATGACCAATCCTGTCAATATATGGCCCAAGATATCCGGCCTTA
Organism: Nannobrachium achirus; assembly: GCF_963921795.1. Classification (NCBI taxonomy): domain Eukaryota; kingdom Metazoa; phylum Chordata; class Actinopteri; order Myctophiformes; family Myctophidae; genus Nannobrachium; species Nannobrachium achirus. The sequence continues at coordinate 36,982,994 of NC_137825.1, read as the reverse complement.
CAACCCAGATAACTTCAGTCAAGAGGTTAACAAAAACCAGTGACCAATCGTGTCTGATTGGGCATGACCTGACAACCCGAATAACATCACTAAAAAAGTTTACAAAGCACCGGTTCACTTTGCTGGCAAAAAAAGTCTCGGAACTAATACAATAGTGTGTTGCCTATAACAACCACACTAATAATATGGCTGTGGGGATGGGATTTCCTTTGTGAGTTAAGTGCTGAAGACTTGTTCTGTGTTCAGTGGTTTAGCATTTCCCATCGCCTTCCAACAACACCGTGTTTAATACGGGAGGCTCTCTCCAGAGATGCACTCGTTTAATACCATTTCTTGCATCCCCTCTCATTTCATGTGCAATCTCCCTCCATTCCTCCCCTCATCGCTCCTCTCTCTGCCTCGTCGTCTTTTATTGCATTTGTATGTGCTCTGTGTCCCTGGTCTCTTTGATAACCCCGTCCACCAGTCCGCCACACCTACTGTATTATGAGGAGTGACAGCATCAGCGCCACATTTTCCTCCTTATACTCCCTGCTGACACGAATGCTGCCACTGCTGCTAGCGAGGCACCACTGAATTAAAGAGAACAGAAAGGGAAAGGGATGGAAAGACCGAGGACTAGAAAGAGGAAATAAGGGAGATGCTGTCAGGTTTCGTCTCGAAGGTGGTGACATAAGCATAATTGTGTGCTAGTCTGTCTGTGTAGCTCTGAGTCTGTGTCCCTGGGTCACCAATATATCTATATCACAAATATTGAATGTGTACTGCTGGCTTCCAGGTAGTCGGTGGAAACATGGAGCATTCATAAGTTGGAGCTTTGAGCTAGTGTAGTGGGTTTGTTAAAGTTTGAGGCTCCTTGTCTCGGTTGCTATGGTGAAGGTGAAATGGGATGTGTGTGTGTGTGTGTGTGTGTGTGTGTGTGTGTGTGTGTGTGTGTGTGTGTGTGTGTGTGTGTGTGTGTGTGTGTGTGTGTGTGTGTGTGTGTGTGTGCTGCTTGTATTTGTGCAGTAATGCATACACATTAGAACACATAACGCCAGAGAAAAAGAAAATACGATTTTGTTTTTTTTTTCTTTCTCGCAACCATCTGCTTCCGACAGATTCCATCCGGCCAGTTGGCACAGCAGAGGAAACTTCCTTCCATTTTCAAAACTAGTTTGCACACTAGTACAAGAAAGGAAAAAATAAACACTTTTACATGAATTAAGAGTGTGTGGACAGTATTTACAGTTTTTCACGATAGTTAACACACGTTTTTCACTACACTAATGGCTTTTTCAAAACTGCACACACAAAACTGAAAACCTCACACACAAAATGCTAAACCTCACACTCCCTTCCCAAGATGATCACTTTGCCATCAAATCACTTAACTGTGTTCACAAAATGGACTTGTGTTTTCATTTGGTACACACGCCATATTTTCAAATGACACATACCATTCATTCAGTACACACAACTAAGCATTTGCTGCACACTACCAAGCATTTACAGGACAATCGAGTGCAAAATTGAAAACACACCATTGAATTGGAACACACCATATGAATGACATTGACTCTGGAGAATGAGCTATTTCTCCTTTTGTAAAATGACTCAGTGTTGGCCTACTTTTTTATATAGTCAAACATAAAACAGCACACAAATATGCATCCAAAAAGTTTTATTTGGGTACATGATTTACAGTAGATTTAGGCATCATGCCTCCGGTCAGAGATGGGCACAACATATAAAAAAGTATTTTGAAAAACATCTTGGTCAGTACTTGGTCTAATATTGACCAGGATAGTGTCATCAAGATACTATCCTGGTGACAATATCCTGGTATTTGTATCTTTGTATTTCAAATCATTTTTGTATTTTGTGCCCATCTCTGCCTCTGGTTCCTGTCTACAGTTGTGCAACAACTGAACATTGTGTATAGTGTTTTGACAACAAGGTGAATTGTAATTGACATCCGTGTGTTATAGGTTGATGCTTTGAGATTTTACGTGAGAAGTGTGTGCAACAACCACAAATTGGAGTGTAAAGAAAGAAAATTCTGAGTCTAATGCATGAAAAGCGAGTGTGAAGTTGTGCCAACTGAGGTCAAGCTATAGGTACATGAAGTGAAGGTTGTGAAAATTGTGCTGAATTTTAGATTTTTGTGTGTTAACAATCGTGAAAAACTGTAAGCACTTTTACACATACAGTATCTAGAATTTGTCCTCTGCATGTACTGTATCTTAAACCATCCTGGTGACGGGTATCCATTCCGACACATCCCCATTCCAAACACCAGGTTAGCATTCACCAGCGTTAGTTTTACTGAGCTTAGGGTTAGGGTTAAGGCTAGATTTAGGTGATCGGAATAGCAATGTGTCGGAGTGCCGATATGTAACCACCCATCCTAAGCACTGGGTAAACATTCTCCAGCGCCCAGGGACCAGCTCCATCTGGTCTAAAGGCCAGTGCCTTTCATTCCTAACATGTCATTTAGTGGGGGAGAAATCCAGAGCATGCAGAGGAAATACAGGGAGAACATGCAGACTCCACACCAAGGCTCCTCAGCCAATATAACGCAATAACACGCATCTATTTTATAAAGCATTAGTGGCCAAGTTATTGCTGAAAAGTGAGACATGATTTTCTTTCGACACATCTTCTTGGCCATACTGATACATTTACTATAAAAATCAACTATGAACAGACTGTCTCCATATCTGATAACGGGGCAGGAGCTGCAATGAAATATACACAGCATTATGGACATGATATAAATAAAAACATTGTTGGTTAATTGATACCTTTATTCAATATAGATTTACGTGAGATTGACTTGTAGAAAGATGTTTCTCTTGTTGAGTTGCAAGTGGCTGGAAATATTTTGTCCATGCAGATTATAATTTAACAATGTAAGTTGAATAATTGTAGGAATCCAGGCCGGTTCTCTGGTTCCAGGCTAGAATAATTGTAAAATGGACCAATACTGGAACATGTTGCACAATATCTCACCTGTGCTGTTGGCAATAAATCAATACATAAATAAATAACTCATTTAAAGTTTTGTGTTAGTATTTATGTGTAGGGATGGAGCCCTAAACAGCGGTAGCTCGATAACCCGATAACACATTTATTGAGTACCCAGTATCAATAAGCTTTGGGCTTATCAAGCTTGTTATCGAGCATAGCGGCCCATGACATCGTCTTTGAACAATGAAGACAAGAGGCAATCAAGAAATTATTCATTATTACAGTACAATTCATAATATAAAGCCATTTAACAGTTATTGCACACTAATGAAAGATTGTTTTAATGATATTTAATGATATTTGTTACTTTTGTCAATTGTTATCTTCATAGATAATGGTCAGCCACAAACTCACAGTCGCAACAACTGGCCAATAAAAAAAGATACCAGCTATGTTCTGAATTTGTTGTCTCATATGATATCTTTCCACAAAATATTAGAAAATGCTCAATAGTGGCTCGATAAAAGCCCAGCTCAATAAGCAGGATGTGCTCATTATCAATACAAAATAACAAGCTCCATCCCTATTTACTGTATGTGTAGTTATTTTCTTATAATAATAATAATTATAAATATGGTATGAGAGATATATTGGGTGCGTTCGGAAATGCGCACCGGGTGTGTGCTCAGTGTAGTGAGTGCAGTGGGCATGACGTTGTAGAGTGCGTTCAGTGTGGCTTATTTACTAACGACCAGTTAAGAGGCAGCTGGGCGCTTTTTCACTGTACTCTGAAGGAAAACATTCTGAAAAGCAGCAGTTGCTAATGTAACGTTGCTATTGAAAGGAGATGTAATTCATAACATTGGCCTTCCTGCTGTTCGTTTACATGTTGATGTGTGTGAAACTATCAAGCCCAAATGAGCAATTAAGCTGCAAATGCTGCATTTTGCGGTAATTTCCTCCATTGTTCACAGCTGAGAAGCGCACGAGACACGGCCACGAAAATCAACCAATCAAAACACCGCACCGACGCACCACACCGTCAAACCCCATATTCTGAGTAGGGTCGCTCAGTGCGTGCACTCAGCACACCGGTGCGAGATTTCCGAACGACAACGCACCAAGTGCACCGAATAAACAAAGGACAACATGGCACACCAGTGCGTTGAGTGCACATTTCCGAACGCACCCATTATAACTGGGTAATGGCCTTGATATGATCATGTTATATCTAGCAACCTTCGCTAAAAACCCCAACGATCTGCTCGTCCTAGACCTAGACTCTTCGCCCTCCTGGCCTCCAAACCTTGGAATAAACTCCCCATTGCAATTAGAACACCAGACTCACCCCCTAGCTTCCGCCGTAGTCTGAATACTCAGCTCACCTCTTCAGACTCCACCTACAGCCCATAGCACTTACCGTAGCACTTTCCTACCCTCAATGACCATACATGTAATTTAGATAGCATTTTTCTATTTAGATAGACCAGGGCTACTCAACTTAAGATGGCTCAGGGGCCACTCGGCAAAATACAAAAAGTCCAAAGGCTGCAAACTAAAAATGACGGCCCTATTTTGGACATTAAGACAATGATTTTGTAACACACTACATGAGTAGTCTAAAAATTAAGGCAACGCACAGAAAACAGACACATTTCCATCTATAAGGCCAAACCTCGTTGAACAAAAACATTGTCATGGAATGATTAATGATGAAATAATGTTTCTTCTTATGGAACAAATAAAATATCAAAAACGTCTTGTATAAAACAAGACAAAATAGTTTCCTATTCCTAAATGACATCAGAAATTATTTATCCAGACTGAAAGTTGACAAAATATATATTTATTGGTATGACCATGACAGGCCGCATAGACCTGCTGCAGGGGCCGCATGAGGCACCCGCACCCACCCACACCCACACCTAGACAGTCATGGCACTGATGTCTGTGTCAACAATCCGTCTTGTCTGCCGCAAGCATAGACTATGCAGGCAGCAAATTCACATACTGCAGGGGGGCGAGAGCTGGGCTGTGTGAGTTCTGCCTCATTATCCTTAGAATGCGAACGTTAGAATGCAAACCGTAGACCCACATAATGCAGGATGTCACTATTTATATACAGATATACTGTCACCAGCTCGTTAGAATGTCATGTTTTCTATCTATTTCTATTCCTGTACTGTTTTTCAACAGAATGAAGTCACTGCCTTTAATAGAGGAGAGCCGTTGGGGTTGGGATCCCAACAGAGGTGCCTGTTCCTTTTTTTCCAAAACAGTCACCCAGCCACACATCCTGCATGGACTGTCTAGTCTTAGAACATGGCCTAATGCACTTGGGAGCACTCAACAGGAGTGAGATCAGGGGTGTCCATATTCAAAAAATACTAAAAATACGTTTTTCTCCCCTAAAACATGATGATCAGGTATTATGATTATACTAGGAGGAAGTGTACAGAAAGTGTTAAAATTATGTTTGTTTGGCCACACCCACCAGTTCATTGGGTATGCCTGGTTGTCAGGTGGGTGGTGACCAGCTGAAGTTAGCCACACCCACAGTATTGGGTGAATGGTAAAAGGGGAGGGGACGAGTATATGATGTCATTGAATCTGTGTTTTTCGACTGGGCCTTTTGACTATTAGAGGCTTTCAGCTTTCAGAAAGTAAACACAAATACACGGGGAAGACAAATCTGCACATTATAACCCCACCCATTGGCCTATTAGAATAATGTTAACTTCATAGACACATACAAAACAGAAAAAGTACAAAACTATGGCACCACCTCTTTAAAACACCCAATATTTTTTTAATATCATCACCAATGATTAATATCAATGGTTTTTTGTCAGGCGTGTGTGCTGAACAAAACTCACATTACCCAATGTAACCAGACTTGCAAGGTAAGAAATACAACAAATTAGCCTTTCTTTGACCAATTCAGAATTTTGACCAATTCAGAATGAGACAACAGGGAACAAGGAATCCTGACAAATTATACTATAAAATATTCTTGTTTGACCAGTGCTAGCAGGCCGTTTATAGTTCAATTTAGGAATGAAGCCGCGGGCTGTACAGAAATTATCATCGGGCCACATTTGGCCCCCGGACCGCACTTTGGACACAAAGTGCAGTGTAGATGGTGCAGTTAGTTTGGCCAAACAGATCTATTGCAGATGCTTCTCTATCGATCTCTCCACCCCCCCCCCCCACACACACACACACACAGATATGCACACATGTACCGTACAGTAATATGTTACCGACACATGCGCGTATCACGTGAACTCAAATATTCGTACCCCTCCTGCACACACGCGCACCATCGAATTAAATTCATTTCCTCATCTGGGGAAATTGCATACCCGTGGTCCAGCTGCTTTATTTATTCAAATCAATAACTTCCAATCAAACCAAAACCTCCGTCCTTGGTCTTCTTATAATGATAGAACGCTTACAAAAATAGTAATATGTATAATATATAAGGGTGTTCAGGTGGTGCAGGGGTGAAGGAGAGGAGTGTGTCGATATTGTAAGTAACATAGCATCTGTTCGACGCTCCATTCTTTCGACACGGGTGAATGTTAACCTAGTGAAAAGCTAACCTGCCAACGTGGGTGAATGTTAACCTCTATGCCTAAACCTAACCCAAACCCTAACCCTAACCTCAGTAACCGTTAGCTACTCACGCAGGTGAGTAGCTAACCTCCCGACGCTGGTTGTCGAAAGAATGACACGTTCGTTCCACTTTGCTTGTTCCGTTCCACTTTGTTTCTTGGGTTTCTTTGGCTACTCTGATTGGTCGTAGGTCTAACCATTAGAGTCCATTTGAAACATTTTTGTAACAATAACAATACTTTTTTGAATGGCTGAGATGCTACACCCCCCCCCCCCCCCCCCCCATGCTCTATGAGTCTATGTGATGTTGATTTAACATCTGGGAAACTGAGTTTGACATATCTATACTATAATTTTGCGAATGTCTGTCTGAGTGAGTGAGTGAGTGAGTGAGTGAGTGTCTGTCTGTCTGTCTGAAACAGCGTTTCTCCTCAGTGGCTGGAGCAATTGATCTGAAATCGCATCACCATAAGCATATGAACACACCTGACATAACTGTGAAGCCCGTTTGTCACTTTCACAAATCGTATGCTGTATATTAGCATTTTTATGCTGTATCTACTATCTATTCTGCATCTAGCATGAGGCACATCTATTCTGCATCTAGCTTGAGGCAAAATGTTTAACCAGCTCTGTGTGTGTGTGTGTGTGTGTGTGTGTGTGCAGGCAGGCAGGTGTGTGTGCAGGCGGGTGGGCGGGCGGGCGGGCGGGCTGGGGGGGGGGGGGGGGGGGGGGGACAGTATCTCTGTAGGCATTAAACGAAACGGGTTTCTTACATTGATGCTCCTACATCATGCAAGCACCACTTAAAGTTACTTTCCATCCCTCATATACTGTGTGCACAGTGCACATCCCATAACCCACACACTGCACATCATTTTGGAGCTCATATCTTTGAACGGGTAAGGGCTAGTATTATAAAACATACAGTACATTCTATGTTATACCTATGTTATTTGAAAATAGGCGATATACAAGCTCACAACGCTTTGTGATGCGACGCATTGTGAGCTTGTATAGATCTGCTATTTTCAAACATGTTGTACTTTTACTTTTGGTACTTTAATGCCAGTACTTTTGTACTTTTACTCAAGTACATTTTGAATTCCACACTTTTACTTGTAAGGGCAAGGTCACACCAAAGTATGGCTGGCGGCTGATAAACACTAAACAGTTCTTTTGTGCTCAGCCGACTGTTTTTCGCAGCCAGCTGATTCTCCCAATAACCAATGACAACCACTTGTCACTTCCTGAGTCTTGGGACGGTCGGCCTTCGGAAAACAGTGCTTCAAGCATAAATGCAAGGTCTGTGCGGCACGCTGAAAGCTGCGCAAGACCATAAAGCCACGCCATTCCCAATCTGAGTTCCCAGAGGTTCTTTTTTTCGCCACTAGGGGGGCGAGAAGAACCTCTGGGCCAAAACTATGATATTCCTGGGCAGGAAGTTGTCCCAGGCTCAGAATCTGAGCTGGGACAATACAGGAAGTAGAGCCCTGTGCAAACCTTCAAAACATTCAGAAAAGAAACCAACCAAAAACACTACAACAATATGCAGCCCATGTTTCAAGGTGAATCCTACCAGACTACGCCATTCCCATTGAAATGCATTGGTGGAATCCACTCTCATAGGTAGAATATTTTTCCGTGTCATTGTGGCCTAACAGAGTATTTCTATACTGCAGTATTGAATTGATATACAAACCGGTAGATGCCTCCTTGGCCACTGGACCACATGTCCACACCGCCCCCATATTCATCATCATCATCATAACTCCACTGCAGGAAGTCTACCTGAGACTAAAACATTTTTCTATTTTATAACCATTTTTGTTACTGTCTTTGTAAGATATAGGTGATTTGTATGAAAACCCACAATGTCATTACATAAATTTAGCGTAGCGATAGTTCATGTAGACACGGAAGTCAGACAGTGTGTGTTTTTAAACCTTTTCATATCTGTGTATGGGTGACCAGACTGACCACTGATCTGAATGTATTCATTTCATTGTTTTATTCTATGTTTATTTTATTTTTACAATTCTTTCAAAAAGTGCTACATTGATGTAGCACTTTGAGAGTTGCTCCAAATATAAAGTGCGTTACAAATAAAATGTTGGCCTATCATTATTTATTATATAAACTATTCTGTAGAACCTTTTTGTTTTTGAATGCAGTGAAGATCAAAGAATTGAAACCACTTTTCGAGAACCCAGATTATTTAATAGATTCAGAATATGACACGAGCTGTGTGATGCGTTGTGACCTTGATCCACTATTGTCTGTGTTGGACGCGCCGCCGTACAACCAAGTATAAATCACGCATAACTGCTCCCCATGCAGGTTTTCTATGAATGCCTCTGCTGTCGGGGTGTGAGAATATATAATGCGCACATTGTAAAGCCCTTTGGAAAAAGGTTTCCGCTGTAATAGAATTATGACAGCGCTACATTGTTCTAACCTGCCCACTCTGCAGATCTATCTACAACTCACAATAGTAGGCCATGTCATGTTCTCAGCTGTCTGTAGCCTGTCAGAATAACTGTTTCTAAATAGGGCCATGTAGTATGACTCTGTACACTACACACCTCCAGCTATTTGTGTTCTCTTGCTCTGTATAAAAGAGACACAGGTCTGACAAGCAAGAGCTGCATTTGCATGTTGCAGTCTCCAAGAACTCTTGTTACACTAAATACGTTGTTAGTGTAGTTGCCCACCAGGCTACTAGTGCAGCTTTATTATTTCTAGATAAACTTTTAGTCAATGAGGAAACAGCATTCGCGGTGACGTCACCTTTATAGAGTAATCCCATTGACTTGAATGGGAAAATAGGAAAATGGCAACCACAACTGCAATTTCCCAGAATTGCATCTTTCTAGTTAGTGTGGTTGCCAGGGCAACCACATTATTACTCTGGGGAATTTTGCATTTTTCAAAACTCTTAGTCTCATTGACTTGAATGGGAAACTCCATATATAGTGAGTAACTTTTATGACGTAACTTTTCCCATTGACTTTGAATGGGAAACTCCATATATAGTGAGTAACTTTTATGACGTAACTTTTCCCATTGACTTTGAATGGGAAACACCATATATAGTAAGGTAACTTTTTTTATGTAACTTTTTATGCAACCACACTCGCAATTTCCCAAATTGCAATTTCTCTAGTTTCATTTTACTCTACCCTTGTGGGAGTTTCATTTTATACTGAAGTAGGGTTTATAATTCCCAGCATACCACGCAGACCATTTACCAAGTAAGTGAGATAGAAAACATTGAATAAATACTGTAGAACTCAAGGCAATGTGTTGTAGATAAACAGCAAAATAAAAAAGGAGCGAAGCGAGGCTTGTATAGCAGCCTGAATGAGATAGAGACCTGCTCATTGACCTGTGCTCCAACTCTCTAATAGGCTAACAGAAACATATCGAACAGGGATACACAAGGACGGAGGCTGAAAGGAGGCCAGGAGGAAGGAAATGGAGGACAGTAAAGGGAAAGAGAGACATATTGCACTCTGGAGACATTTCTCTGCTGTCCAAGCAAAGAATATTAAAATACATGCACTGTACGAGAGAGAGAGAGAGAGAGAGAGAGAGAGAGAGAGAGAGAGAGAGAGAGAGAGAGAGCTGTGATCATTACAAATTTTACTTGATGATTAATTGTCACAACAATAATTAATTGTGTTTTTGGCATTGAACATTGGAACATATGATTAAAATGTACATTTCTGTTTGGCTTTTAGGCTTCGTAAACAAAAGGTGCACAGGGCAGATATGACAAATGTCTAATATAGATAATAATAGATAATTGAATAACTTTATATAATAATAGAGAGAGAGAGAGAGAGAGAGAGAGAGAGAGAGAGAGAGAGAGAGAGAGAGAGAGATTTGATCTCTTTTAGCTCATCAGGCTCATCTTCCAAGAGTCCAGCATAAGAACATAACATTACATTACATTAGTGATAAAACAAGACAAAGTATAACAGCATAAATGATTAAAATACAACCCTACAATACAATACTCACTCATTCACACTCACATGCGCACACACAAACATAGGAACAGTACATGCCTGCCCATATAAAATACACATATTCATCTACATAAGGACTGTGTATGGGGTTATTTTTAGGACAAAACAAATTCGTATTCGTACTTTGCCTTTTTTTTACTCGTAAACATTTTTACCAAAAAAACTATACGTAAACAAATTAATTGGAAAAAAATATCCGTAAAAAAAAAAAAAGTATGAATGTTTTTGGGGAAGCTGCAGTGATTATAATGCCAAAACAAAAAAACAAGACAAAATACGAATATTTTCTTACTGATTTACGAGTTGTTTTGTTGGTTACTTCATCACGAATGCTTTCATCATCTCACGCACACGAATCTGTATCACGCGCACACGAATGCGAAACGGCCAATAATCACGTGATCGGCAGAGAGCCAATGGGGGTGCGGCCTTTCCACTAGCCAATCATAATTCTCCATTGTTGGCAGCGGTTGCCATGTCTGGTAAAAGTGAGTAATCTGTTGTTTATGTTCCTAACATAATATGCCCTATATAAAACCTATATCCACACGATATTTGTTTTTAAACTATTGACTAAATTGACTAATCAATCATTTTTATACATTAAATAAAATAGAAATGCATATATTATTAATACACACGATAAAAGCACTGATAAAGGTCACTTACAGATGCTGCAAATCAAAACTAGACAATTAACCTTACCTCCGGCCCTGACCTTTTTACTGTAAATACAATATTTATTGTTTCTTATTTTTTTCTTATGATTGATGATACAATGTGCACAATAGCCTAATGTTTTTTATTATTCTGTCATTTAATGTTGTAGGAATTGATAGATAGGCTACCCCAGTGTAAAAAAACCACCCCAAAATCTTTTTTATTTCTCTTTTTAGTTGACCTTGTATCACTGAACTGTAGCTGTCTTGTACTTTTCTTTTTAATACTTTTAGTATAGATCTTGATTGCCCAATAGTTAGAGGGGGGAGGGGCGGGCGCGGATGTGCGGTCTCGGTACTTCCGGTTCATCCACAGACTGCGTCGTGCTGTTAATTTTCTCCGTTAGATAAAAATGCTTTCTTTTCACCTTTTTCTACTTTTATCACTTCTCAAAATACGTTTTATTTGGATGCTTCATCTTTTTACCGTTCATTTTTTTTGTTAGTGTTGTCATCGGTTTTTATTTATAAAGGGAAACAAGATATGTATGCTACAGTCTTCACACAGCAGAGCAGACAGAGAGAGGTAAGATAAACGCTATTATTATCATAAAATACAGCAATCTATCTAATAAAACGTTTGTTAATTGTGCTTAGCAGTAGTGTCTTTTAGTGTTTGGGCCGGGGTCTTTATTTGATGTAAAGAAGAAAGTTTAATATTAACGCTAGCCTCATTAGCATCTTAGCTCCGTCTATAATAGGCTACGGTTCTCTAAGTGGGGTCCGGGGACCCCCAGGGAGTTCCAGGGGGTCCCCAGCTAAATTATAGTTAGGAACCAAATGGACCCTTAGGGGTATGTAACTGTACAAATCATTTGGTTCCATGTGTACACTCTGAGTTATGCTAACGTATGACTTTACAATATAAGTTGGGGTCTCAGAGATACAAATGGTATTAAATGGGGGTCAGTAGCCTAATGGATGTCAAACTGGGGGTCCTTGAAATTAAAATGGTTGGGAATCACTGCTAGAGCCGTAAAAATGTTCTCTTATGGGGTCACTGGCCTAAATGGGGGTCAGTGGGAATGTGGGATAATACAAGTCAATTCTTATGTTCACGATTGTGCTTGGCGTCGTGTGAATTGTTATTATTCAAGGAAAGTATTGTTCTCTGATGTTTGTGTTGTCTGTTTGTTCTCTGAACAAGCAGCGTCGTACACTGATTTTGCTTCAAACATGGTTCGCCTCCGTCAACCCACCGCAACTGGCGTTATCGATCAAATAATTTGCCATGTGGTTTTCCATTTACCTTTACCTTATACCTTACATTAAGCTGCCAGCACAACAACTTCTATGGAGTGTCCATGGAACCAAATGGACCCTTTACGGTCCATTTGGTTCCATCTGGACACAAACGTACCATTACATTAAGCTGCCAGCACAACAATTTCTATGGAGTGTCCATGGAACCAAATGGACCCTTAACGGGTCCATAAAGGGTCCATTTGGTTCCATCTGGACAAAAACGTACCGTTACGTGTGGTAAAAGTACTCAAATGTTTTTACTTTAAGTACAAATATCAATAATGTAATGTAGAAATACTCTGTTACAAGTAAAAGTCTGGAATTCAAAATGTACTTGATAAAATGGCTAAAGTGTTGGCATCAAAATGTACTTAAAGTGCCAAAAGTAAAAGTACTCTATGCAGAATGTCCCATTTCAAATATTTTGAAAATGGCAGATCTACATGCTCACAATGTGTCGCACTGTGAGCTTGCATTGGAGTAAAAGTACTCCAAAGGCACTCAGCTTGTTGTGTATTAAAGTACAATAATTTTGATCTGTGATATAGAGGAGTACAAGTATTGGAAATTGGAAATAATTCAGCTTGTAGTGGAGTAAAAGTAAAATATTTGGATCTGAGATATAGTGGATTAAAAGTATTGGAAATTGATAATACTCTAGTCAAGTACAAATACCTCAATATTGTACTCAAGTACAGTACTTAAGAAAATGTACTTAATTACTTTACACCATTGTGTTACCCTTGATTTTAACCCTGTATTCTCCTTTTATTTCCAGTATAACATTTCAGGATGATGTATTCTATGGAGGAGCTGTGTGCTTTGGTTAGCGTCAAGTATGTCAGGGGCAGACATGACGAGGCAGAGACTGTACTAGAGAGCAGTGAAAGCAGCGAAGAAGGTTTGTGGGATAAAAAAAAAATAGAAAGAAAAATAGGAATAAGTCAGCTCAGTTTAATGATGTGTGTAGTGATTCTGGCTGTGGTGCAACTTGTGTGTTTAATTTGGAAATCAAAGTGTTTTAATCATGAATTACAATAATTAGCTGCTGTATTCAGTGTTCTAATGATAATCTGTATCTTTGACTTTCCAAGATGCACATGATTGTGACCAAGTTGATGCTGCCAGTGCTGGGTCAGCTGTTTTGATTCAATCTGGGAGTGAAGGTATGTGGTGTGGTGTGTTATGAATTACTAGCCCTTACCCGTTCAAAGATATGAGCTCCGAAATGATGTGCAGTGTGTGGGTTATGGGATGTGCATATGTGTATATGAGGGATGGAAAGTAACTTTAACTGGTGCTTGCATGCTAATATGTAGGAGCATCAATGTAAGAAATACCCGTTCCATTTAACGGCTACAGAGATACTGTGTACCGATCTGCATGATTTTTGGACAACATCTGTAACAGTGCCAGAATCAGAATCATACTGTACATGACCAGAAAGCGCCTCACACTTAATGTGAGAACATCTCATATTTCTTTTCTGTTCTTTAGGTGCAGACAGAGTTGAGCCGGACTCAAATGTGGAGGATGAAGATTCTGAAGGAGTTGAGGATGACGACACAAGTGGGGACGAAGAAGGTTTGTGTACAACCAGGCTTAAGTCAGCCAGAGCAAAGAATGCAAAGTCCTAGCAACACTGAATTATGTCAACGTGTGCATTCTGTTTGTTCCTCTTCTTTCCCAGATCCGCTTGATCGAAACTGGACACCTGACACGTGACCAACATGGTGATTCTCCTGGTGAATCGGAATCTGGAAATGAAGGTGTTGTCATTATTAATATGGACACATTGATGCACATGTGTGTAATGTAGTATCTTGCATGGTGCATGTTTGCTATTTAACTCTTTTCTTTCAACTACACATCCATACAGTACACATGTACATACCCACACAGATGTGCACGCAAGGGGCTGCACAGATACACACAGAGAGACTCGCACACTAATGGTCTGAATAACAAATTTTCTCTCTTTTTGTGACACAATATAGGACTTGAGGTGGAAGAAGACTCCTCAGGTGTTGATGCTGGTCTCTGTAGGAAGAGGAAAAATCCAGAGGGCTGGAAGAACAACATCCAGAAGAGGCGTAGAATGATAGGCCAGTCATATCTCGGGAGGAAGAATCGAGAGTCAGTGTTAAAGGAGGGAAGAAAAATGGGTGTGTCATGTCAGTCTGCAGCCTGCCACAGGTCCAGTAAACTGCACTGCAGAGAAGTGGAAGAGTCGAAGCGAGAAGAGATCTTCAAGTACTTCTGGGAGAAATTAGACTGGCGTGAGAGGAAGATTTATGTTGCATCATTGGTAGAGGTGAGCAGTGTAAAGCGACGGAGGACAGGAGCAGAGAAATCCAGGAGGTCGGCATCCATTTTCTGTCACCTTGTCGTAGATGGCAGGAGACTCAGAGTGTGCCAACGCATGTTCCTGTCAACCCTAGGCTTGAAGCAGTGGTCTTTTTTGAAGTGGGTAGGAAGAAGAGGGAAAAGCCCTACTGAGGAAGATAAGCACTACTGCCGGTCCTCGTCCTCTAAGATGTTAGCCTGCTTCCAGACCAGAGACCCCGCCCACTCTCAGATTGGACTCTTTCTCTGGTCTGGAGCTGAGTACAGGAATCACTTTTTATTTTCGGCTGCTCCAATGAGCGCGGGGGGTGGGGGATGGGTCTAACGAATATCCAATGCGCGCAGCAGTTGAAACGATTCAAACGAAGTTCACACACAGGCAGGCTGAGGAAGGCACACACACGCTGAGTTCACCAAGCTGTTTATGTTGATTACATGTTTCTGGTTGCAGTTCTGTCACTGGCACAGACAGAGACACACACACACAATCACACACACACAGTCCGCGACCGTGCGTCGCGTCCACCGTGCGTCGCGTCCACCGTGCGTCTCGATCACCGTGCATCGCGATCACTCGCACGCGCACGCTCGCAAAAAAGTCCCTCCCTGTAAATTGCTTAGAATAGAGCACAGTTTCAGACTAAAGCGTGAGCTGAGTCTGAGATCAGGCTACTAAGATGTACCTGGAGCCTGTGTTCAAGTCCATCAATCACCTCCATGCAGAGTATATCCGTTCCAGTGCAGACCATGGCATCCAGGCGCTGTCAAGGCAAGTGTTCACCAGAATGTTTAAGGACTTGAATTACTCTCTTTTTCACCCGAAGAAAGACCAGTGCGATACCTGCTGTGCGTTCAAGGCTGGGAACATTGAGGCTGCCACATGGAAGGAGCACTGCAACAAAAAGGACACTGCACGAGCCATGAAGCAGAAGGACAAAGACGAGGCAGGTGAGAAGACCTTGGTGACATGCATGGATCTTCAGGGGCTCCTGCTCTGCCCCAAGCTACAGGCCTCATCCCTCTATTTCAAGACCAAGCTCTGTGTCCATAACTTTACCATGTATGACATGACTTCACATGATGCATCAAATTACTTATGGCACGAGGGTGAAGCTGGTCTCTCTGCCAACGAGTTTGCTTCGTGCATCGTGCACTTCCTCGAAGAACATCCCTCTTATGATGAGTACATCCTGTGCACAGTGTGATTGAGAGAAGACTGAGGAACAGAGACATCTGCATTCCAGCTGAGTATGTCGTTGCCATCCGGGAAGCCCGTACCAATCCCAGGCCATACCAAGTGAAGTATGTAGACCACACTTTCTTCAAAAACTTCAGCCAGGTGAACCTCTGCAAAGCCATCCGCCCGGGAAAGGTCACTGGGGATCCCACCGTGCATGACCTCCGAGCAATCGGGTATTTGAATACATAATAATGACATAGCTGCGGAAACCAAAACAAACATTATTTAATGATTATTAAAACCTGACTTTTCTCCCCTGTACAACGTTGATGGCAGTATGGAGTACAAGATCGACCACTCAGACGCCTGGAAGCCCTACGAGTCCCCATCACTGAGGAGGAAGAGCAACATCACCACAGTGTCCCCACTCTACACTTGCCGCCGCACCATTAAAGCGATGAACTTCAAACATCTGCAAGAAATGAAGCAGGTGTTGCCCAGTGATTTCCATGGCTTCTACAACGCCCTCCGCTATGAGCACGAGGAGTGATGGTTTCTCTGTTTTTCTCTCTCTCCGTCTGACATCACCACATAGAATCGCAAACTTGACTGAATGGACACCTTTACAAGATTTCATATTTAGATTGTAATTAGAGAAAAGACAAGATGAGTGTTAAAATGTGTTAATTTTCTTCTATAATTTTAGCGATTTTGATTACATTGCTTTCAGTGCTTGGGGACATGTGTACAATGTCCATTCAATGTCCATTCAAAAAGAGGCACCACAATCTTTCATGGGCAGATGTTACTTATGGGGGCTAGTAGTGTCACTGTAAATTGTAATAAAATAAATTGCCAGCTTATTGTGTCTAAAAGGACACATTTAGGCACTTGCACACATGCACTGAAATAAAGTATTTAAAATCGCTAAAACAATAGAACTAAATGAAAACATTTAACTCTCCCATCTTTGCTTTTCCCTAATTACAATCTAAAATTATGAAACCTTGTATGATATTCTTGCTCTGGGGTGGCATCGTTACCAAAGTTCCTAATTCCCACTGGGTTCATGTTCCTCCCTGCCTGGACAGGTGTTATGTCGACAAGTGTTCTGCTCAAAGTGTCCTTCTCCCTCATACAGTCTTCACTACCTGGAATCCAGCACACAGTGGTTAATGTGTTTCATGTGTGCTCTGTTACTGTTTAAAAATAGTTTAGGGCAGTGCAATGTTTATGTATTTGCTTATTTGTATTCTTATTTATTTGCCCATTTCTAATATAATTACAGCGGAATGCACTTTTGAGATGTTTTTTTATGAAATTTTACACCACAGTAGGGACATCTATCTTCATTGTTGAGGTCTGTGAGATTTGACATTGTCTAGGAGTCAACTTAGCCAATGAGTCTAGCCTTAGTAGGTTGAAGAGCGTTGTAGAGCTGAACAGACACTTAACCTATGGTCCTTCCATTTTCAGTTCTATGTAATGCCCTTTCCAGGCACTGTATTACTGTTACAACACCTACATTAGAAATACTGAAACCCTCCTCCAAACATCCTTTACATCTCTAAACAATCACATCGATAATTTTGTACAATTAATTCTGCAAGTTCTATTATAATTAGTTTTCATGTAGAAAGAAGCTAACAAATAAGATTCAGCAATTGAACACATCATTGAAACGGGGACTCAGCAGGAAAATCTGTTTGATTAACTTGGTTGCCAAACACTGTGGAGCCACTGTCTAATAAAATATAATTCTGTGCAGTTGTATTTGACTATTGTAGCATGTTTTCCTTCCAGCCTAAAGTTGATCTTGGTCATCACTGTCTGCTAACATCAATGTGAAATAACCTATTGTACATGAACACTTATTTAGCTTGGTTATAACATCAGAGGGTCTGCTGGTAAGTAAATAAATTACATTAGGAATTGATTGCATTCTTTATTAGCAAAATGTTCATTAATCCAGGTTGTACAGTCAAAGTTGTACTGTAATCTGTTATGAAACACTGTTCATCATAGTAACTAGTTTGTTTTGGCCAAAGGGTCTGTTTTTGTAATCATCCATTTCACATTTCATGGATGCTATGTACATTAAATGACAGAATAATAAAATACATTAGGCTATTGTGCCCATTGTATCATCAATCATAAGAAAAAAATAAGAAACAATAAATATTGTATTTACAGTAAAAAGGTCAGGGCCGGATCAAGGTTAATTGTCTAGTTTTGATTTGCAGCATCTGTAAGTGACCTTTATCAGTGCTTTTATCGTGTGTATTAATAATATATGCATTTCTATTTTATTTAATGTATAAAAATGATTGATTAGTCAATTTAGTCAATAGTTTAAAAACAAATATCGTGTGGATATAGGTATATTATGTGAGGAACAAACAACAGATTACTCACTTTTACCAGACATGGCAACTGCTGCCAAGAATGGAGAATTATGATTGGCTAGTGGAAAGGCCGCACCCCCATTGGCTCTCTGCCGATCACGTGATTATTGGCCGGTTCATTCGTGTGCGTGAGCGTTTCATTCGTGTGCGTGAGATGATGAAAGCATTCGTGATGAAGTAAACCAACAAAACAACTCGTAAATCAGTAAGAAAATATTCGTATTTTGGCTTGTTTTTTTGTTTTTGCATTATAATCACTGCAGCTTCCCCAAAAACATTCATACTTTTTTTTTTTTTACGTATATTTTTTTCCAATTAATTTGTTTACGTGTAGTTTTTTTGGTAAAAATGTTTACGAGTAAAAAAAAGGCAAAGTACGAATACGAATTAATTATGTCCTAAATATAACCCCATAACTGTGCATGGCAGGGGCGTCCTCCTCCCTGAGCCAGCCAGAGAGAGAGATAAAGGTAGCAAAAAGAAGAGTGTAAGAGCCATTTGAGCTATGTTGCTTATTGATGATGTCACTGAAGTTAATGTCTGGTCACGCCCAAATTGCCTATTGCCAATTGTCTATTTAACTGGCTCTGTAATCACAGACAGGTGTTGTTGATGTGAGAGGCACACAGTTTTTTGACTGTGCTTGTGACTTGAGGCTGGTGATATTATGGTATATGCATTTATGTTTATTGTTTTATTAGCTTAAGTATAGGACTTGGCTGCAGAATAAATATTGTTTATGCTGAACTTTAATGGAATGTTTGGACATCAGTTCTTGGGACACATCACACGTTCTAAACTTGATCTTGAGCGTCAGCAACCAGTAGCACCCATAGTTGCGACCGTCAGGGAGCAGTTTACTATGAAAACCTCCACCGGCCGTCCGTCCGTCCGTCCGTCACACGTCACACGTCACACCTTT
Source organism: Nannobrachium achirus (assembly GCF_963921795.1). Taxonomy (NCBI): domain Eukaryota; kingdom Metazoa; phylum Chordata; class Actinopteri; order Myctophiformes; family Myctophidae; genus Nannobrachium; species Nannobrachium achirus. The sequence continues at coordinate 36,963,573 of NC_137825.1, read as the reverse complement.
GCCCTGCTCATATCTCCGCATCAGTATGACATCACACCACATGTGTACACAAACCTTTGTGTACGTTGCTGTGGCAACAGTCTGTTGTTGCTGGTCTGTTAGTGTACGTTAGCAACCACCTTAGCAACCATGGTTTTACCCTAGCAACCAACTGTTTACCCTAGCAACCAACTGTTTACCATAGCAACCATGTTTTTTTACCCTAGCAACCAACTGTTTACCATAGCAACCAGATACGCAGAGCAGGGATCTCCATATATGGGCATAAACAGGTGACATCACACTGATGTCAGATACTCAGAGCAGGGATTTCTCCATAATATATGGGCATAAAAGGGATTCTGTTAGGGATCTCCATATATGGGCATAAAAGGGATTCTGTTAGGGATCTCCATATATGGGCATACAAGGGATTATGTTAGGGATCTCCATATATGGGCATAAAAGGGATTCTGTTAGGGATCTCCATATATGGGCATAAAAGGGATTCTGTTAGGGATCTCCATATATGGGCATAAAAGGGATTCTGTTAGGGATCTCCATATATGGGCATAAAAGGGATTCTGTTAGGGATCTCCATATATGGGCATAAAGGGATTCTGTTAGCTGTTAGTGATCTCCATATATGGGCATAAAAGGGATGCTGTTAGGGATCTCCATATATGGGCATAAAAGGGATTCTGTTAGGGATCTCCATATATGGGCATGAAAGGGATTCTGTTAGGGATCTCCATATATGGGCATAAAAGGGATTGTATCCCAGATGATGCCCTGTTAGGAGATCCACACTAACAGAATCCATATATGGTCCTACCGACAGCTGCTATAAGCCAACCCTGGCGATAAGGTCTGAGTCGAAGAAATGCTTCTTTCCTGGCAAGAATTGCCCCTTTATACTGTAGGGCTCGTTTGTGTATTGTATGACATCACGCCACATCATCGGCTGAGGACTGTGTGATGTCATCATATCTCCATATATGGAGACATAAGTTGCTCATGCCCAAATATGGGCTGGTGAGGTCAGACTTAGTGTGATGCGTAGGTTATCTCCATATATGGAGATTCAACTTCAATGAGTAACCATGGCAAACTGTCAACTGACTGTATGTCTTGATAATTGGTAAAACAAACTTTTGGCCTATTTGTGGAGATAAGCGACCAACGGTCGCTTATCTCCCGATTAGGGAGTCTTACTGGTATAGGAACTTCTCACATCAACAACACCTGTGTCTGATTAGGGACAGGTTTAAATACCCGCCCTGTAACCATGGCAACCCAACCTTGGCCTTGATTGGCATGACATCATTATAATAAGGACATGGCTCCAAATGGCTCTTACAAAGAGGGTTGAAAAAGGCAGAGGGAGAGAGAAAAAATAATAATGCCCTGATGTTCACTGTGCCTGTAATTATGTCCAGCACACTGAAATAAGCCCCTACCAATCATAATGACCACTGTATTCATCTGACAGGGCCAGGGCCAACGCTAATGTGCATGCTTTGTATTCATGTGGTTTTGTCCTTCTCCACTAGACTGTGTTTATTAGACATCGCATTATACAGAGCAATTCTCTTTGGTGGATACACTTGTTTCCTTGTTTAACCTTTCTAAAAAATATTGATGTACCTTTCTGTTTTACTATGTTTCCCCAATTCTTTCATCCTCCTCTTTTCAGAGTTGCCATTGCCAACACTCCTGAATTTGGCAGGAGTCTCCTGAATTTTGACCCCATCTCCTGCGGTGCTCGTGAATTGTCATTTCTCCTGAATTTCTCCTGGATTTGGTATCAAACTCCCCAAATTCACCAGAACACAGGAAATTACACCTACTATTTTAAAACGTTTCTGGGGGAGGACCCACAGACAGTGCACTGCATGCAATCATACTGAGATATTCATTTGAGTAATGACTGGTTATTATTAAAGATGGGTCTTACATTGCTTCAGTCGAGAGAAGGCGAGATCATTTAGCGACCTACAACCAGGTTGCACCGTGGTCGGTAGTTTTCAGCGACCGGGCCGGGCCGTTAAATCACCGACCGTGCCGCTAAAGCGTCAGACCGGGTCGCTAAATCACCGACCGTGCCGCTAAAGCGAGCGACCGGGTCGCTAAATCGAACGACCGGGGCGCTAAATCCACCAACCGGGACGCTAAATCCACGGACCGGGTCGCTAAATCCACCAACCGGGACGCTAAATCCACGACTGGGTAGGTAAATCCACCGACCGGTGGTCGCTTATCCACCGACCACCGGGCTACTAACCCTAACCCTAACCCTAACCTCAGTAACCTTACCTCAGGAGGCTAACCTGCCGACGCAACCTCCCGACCGGGTCGCTAAATCACCGACCGTGCCGCTAAAGCGAGCGACCGGGTCGCTAAATCGACCGACCAGGGCGCAAAATCTTCCGACCGGGTCGCTAGATCTACCAACCGGGTCGCTAAATCTACCGACCTAAAACTGCAGGCAGGTCGGTAGATTTAGCGACCCGGTCGTCGATTTAGCGGCGCGGTCGGTGATTTACTGGGCCGGTCGGTTGATTTAGCGACCCGGTCGCTCGATTTAGCAACCCGGTCGCTGAAAACTAACGACCACGTTGCGACCCGGTTGTAGGTGGCTAAATTATCTCGCTCTTACTGATCAAATCAATTTCTGTACGCGTACTTTTTTACGTGCGTGCGTGTGCACCTAGTTGTGCCTGGCTTAGTTGTGCATAGTTCCCCTCCCTTTTTGGCTACGGCCAGCCATCCTGTAGTATTCCCTTTCACTTTTTTTTGTCATTGCGTTTGGAGAGTATTTAGCTTCTATTTTTACATGACTTTTAAACTATTTGATACAAATAGTTTTTAATTATTGATGAATTATTGAATAAAACATTCAAAAATCCGTGTCTCTGTCCATTTCCGAAAATCCGTGTCTCTGTCCATTTTTATTGTCACCTGTATTGGTATCAAGAATCTGGGTTGAGTTGAACATTTAAATTGTCTCTGTAAATTAAAACTTCTAAGCTAAACCCGGGCCACGGCCCGACCACATATACGTAGATAGAGTTCAGAGGATGCTATTGAATTTTTACAAGCCCCCTTCCATCTTAATATTTTTTTCCTTTGAACATCAAAGCTGAATTTTGTCCATATCCCTGGGAGGTTACAGATGGTTTGTATAAGCAGTCTTGATCATCAATCACAGTGACTGCAGAAGATTACACCCTGCTGCTGTAAAGCTATAGTGACAAGTCCTAAAATGAGAATGTCTCTTTGCGTGGTCTTATCTCTAACACACCACATTGAACGCTGAACCTCAAAGACATTTGAACTCTGTCCGCCAACTAGCTATAGCTACCCAGCAAGTTGCTGTCTATGGGTCGATTCACACTCTAATAAGGAGCCGAGTTTATTTCGGTTCGGCACTGTCCAGACCCAAATATGGGTTGTGTTGATAGCCTATATTACCTCCATGGTTTATATCCGATATGCAAGCTCCGCGAAGAGTTGTGACTTTTGATGCATGCCGAAAGAGAGGCGGCACGTCTATAATGTGAGCTTGTAGATTGAATGTTTTCGACAGAGCTTGAGGGTGTGTGAGAGTGAGTGAGAGAGAGAGAGACCCCGTCTCCATCTGGAGCTGCTGCTCACTGGACCTCCAGCGTGCAGCCGCGAGGGCCAGTCAGATATGTATCCGTCCTGCTAAGCTCATTTATCGGCCACAAACGTTTTCATACCAAGGACCTTCAATATTTAGAAGCGACTTCGGCGCTAGCCGTTAAGAGAGTATAAATAGACTAGTTTGCAAATCCCGCCCCATTCTGCCCTGTTACTATGATGGGACATTTTCCCTGGGCAGATTGTTTTTATAGTGGCAGTGAATGGGATTTTTTTATGTTTTCATAGCCTCATTACAGCTATATAAAGTACCAAAGGAAAAACATCTAGGTGATATTAATAAAAAGGGAAGACAAAGGTACAGTAGTTACATTGCAAAACAGGGGATTTCCCCGAAAATATATGTTTTAATTTGTTTAATCCCAGTGGGACAGAATCACTATTGCAGATTCTTTTATAGTGGAAGTGGATGGGATTTTCTTTTTGTTCATAGCCTCATTACAGCTATATAAAGTACCAAAAAAAACACATCTACGTGATATTAATAAAAAGGGAAGAAAAGGGTACAGTAATTACATAGCAAAACAGTAGTTTCCCCCCGAAAATATATGTTTTAATTAGTTTAATCCTCTGGATCAGAGAGAGAATAGTATAGAAATAGAAAGCGCATTGCATCTTGGGTAGGAAGAGGAGAACTATAATCTGTTCTCCTCACATAATCGTAATTCTGACCATTTAAAATATATGTACCCAATCGTAACTAGTTAGACCATTGATAAGGTCCATGTGAACTAGTTTGTTGAAGCTTATTCATTATGATGAGCGTGATCGCTATCACCTACCGCGGCCGTACCGGGCGATTGCCGTGTCGCGCAGTGCGGACAGTTTTTGAAAGGCTGAAGCAACATTCTCCACTGCACAAACTCCACCCCCGATAGCAAAAAGTGAATGTTTTTTCTGGTTGGCCAGTCAGGGAGTCTCAGGGACCAATCAGAAGGCTGACAAACGGTCTATTGACTCCCCCCGAACTTAAATAATTTCGTGTTTTGGGAACCGAACCGAAATAAACTCGGCTCCTTATTAGAGTGTGAATCGACCCTAAGGGGAATCTAATTCCTACAGTATGCAGCAGTGGTATTGGTGGTTTATTGTAAACCACCAATCTGGCTCAGCGGTCATTATCGAGAAATAAAATCCCGACAGGCTGCATAACCACCGATGCGATAGCGAGATGGTTATCAGCCTGAAGGGACACCCTCCAGCGCAACACGGTCTCCTTGGAAAACAAGGAAGTGTCGATCAAATAGAATCCATTCATTTCCGTTACGGCATCCTCTATTTCTCACTTCAAATATTTAAAAACGTTCTTGAGAGCAACGTTTAGTTTGTTATCAAGAAATAACACACCGTTGATTTCGGTGATTGACCAATCAGAATCAAAGCATTCAACCAAGCCGTGTAATAACCGTCCTACACTAACAGAGTCCAATACCACTGTAGCACGGAGCAACCTTTTAGAAAAATCAAATCAAGAGAAAGCAGAGCCTGGGGTGGTGGCGGGAGGAAAAGGGCGCATACAACCTTCAGTGGCAGCACTGACAGCAAGAGTTGAGTACAATGAATTGGGTGAGCTTAAGAAGAAGACTGCCAATTTATCAACTGCTTGACACATCACAACATCTCCCACATAGTGAAGCTGAGTGTATCTGCCTGAAATAGCTCGCTGGCTATGCGTCATTTACTGTACCAAGGACCTTGGTATCAATGTCACTCTTATGGGGTGGTGGGGGGGCTTAAAAAAATAAATGATCAACCAGGGGCCATTGCTGAGGTTAATCCGTCCCCGAGTGGTCTAATGATCTGACTTTCAGCAGAGAGGTTCCATATTCAAACCACAGTCTACCTGTAGTTTGATGATGGAGTACTTTGGAATGTTCTTACAGTTTACAGTTTAGGCATTAAGCTGACTCTTTTAATCCAAAGCGACTTACAGGAAGCAGGTAATATACATCACTATAATAAGCAAGATAGTATGTCAATACATTAACAACAATATAACAAATGCATCTTTGTAAAGATATGCATGATTAACTCAAAATGAAAATGCACTGGGCACCCCAGGTATGTGTTTGGTGAACAGAAGTTTTGTGATGTTTTGACTGGACATCACTATAACCTTGTACCAGTGAACTGTACCGTCATGAAACTGTACCTTTTCCTATGCAAACTTCTAATAAAGTCTTCAATCAATCAATCAATCAATCAGTCTTGGCCTTATATGGAGCGTGACCAGTGGTGTGATATGGATTTTAGAAGTGGTGCCCCTCTAAATTCATGACGTCAAGTGCATGTCACGTACGCGCGAGCGTGCACGCGCATGTGTGCACGCATGCCTGCCGCGTGGTGCTAGTTGAAATACTGTATTCAACATCACAACATTTTTAATGTATAGCCTAATTATATTTCTTATTATTTAGTTACATTGTTAATTAGTTTCAATTAATGTGTTTCAATTAATGTATTTTTTTATATAAAATAACTTTACATATTACATAGACTTTACTTTACAATCATAGACACTTTCGGAACTCTCCCTCCGCTATGCATGCAGCTCTGACAAAACAACACACTGCTTCGTTTTTCTTCCACTCTTGTGAAGTAAACAGATGAGATGTTCACAAAAGGTAGAAGTTTTCGCGAACGGCTGAGCTTCCCCGCGACGCAAACGATTTTGGATCACAAGAGTGGGGAAGCTTATCTCGGAGCTGCATAGCAGAGGGAGAGGTTCCAAAAGGAGCTAAATGTCTGCAAAGAATGCAACGCGAACGTGCTGCTGGCCGTGTACAAGTGTAAATGAGGATGTAGGTGAGAACTGCCTACCCGAGTATTGTTATGCAAAGCAGCTAGCCAGGTAGGGGGACTGAAGTGTTCGTGCTGACCGCGGCGTCACACAACTTGACGACATGCGTGCACGCACGTGTCGTGTGTGCGTGCATACGTGCAGCTTGAAAAAAAGAAGTCTGGGCTCGCCGAGCCCAACCGAGCCCCTGGCATCTCACCCCTGAGCGTGACGGACTGACTGACACACGCACGCACACACATGATCTGCAGGTTTTCATACCCTCAGGGTTTGATTGATTGATTGATTGAAGACTTTATTAGAAGTTTGCATAGGAAAAGGTACAGTTTCATGACGGTATAGTTCACTGGTACAAGGTCTACTAAAAGGAGATCCATGAAAAGACTAAGCTTATTTCCACAGGAAACCATTTAAGTATCTCATATAACATTGAATGACAGACGAATAGAACACAGTACTATGCAGTAGATATGTAAAGAAAAGAAAAATGAGAGAACAAAAAAAGAGTCTAAACAGTAAGTAAGTAAGTATATACAAAGGGGCAGGGGAGGGTAGGGTTGGGCTAGGTTTGTTTTTTTACCAGTTGCGAACGGCTGCTGCCTGCAAGTGGTTTTTCAGGGCAATTTTAAAGGATGCTAGTGATCCACACTCCTTTATGGCCTTCGGTAAGGCGACATGCAACCTTGCCCTAAAGGGTGAGGTTGCGGGTGAGGTGTCAGCCTTCCCTGACTGGCCAACCAGAAAAATCCTTCTCTTTTGCTGCAGGGGGAGGAGATATGCAGTGGGACAAAGACCTCTTTCTTTCATTCACATAAATTGACAGAGTGTAGTTTTAAATTGGTATTTCTTTTCTTTCTTTTCAAATCTTTTTATTTAATTTTCAAAAGTAAATAGCCCAGAGGTGGGTAGACAGTCTCAAATAGACGTATACATCACATGTAGAAATCAATGTGCATTATAATGAGATTGAATAAAACCCATCCCCTATCCCCCCTCCCCCCACCCTCAATCCCCGGGACGGTCGAACATCAAAATCGATAAACAAACAATAAGATAGGTACAGTACATAGTAAAAGCTTGTTGCGTGTTGGGTTGGCTGGAGCCGGCAAGCACCACACTACGCCGTTTGAGTATTATGGTAGAACATCAAAAAAAGGGCTCCAGGTTTTATAGAATTTCTTTTCAGAGCCGGCAATTGAGAATCTTAACATCTCCAACTCCAAACAAGACATTACAGCGCGAAGCCACATGTTGGGCACAGGCGGGGCAGCATCTTTCCACTTGAGCAGGATGGCGCGCCTAGCTATCAATAGAGCGAAATCCACCATACGACCCTCCGTCCGAGTTAGAGGAAGGCCCTCGGTTCCAACTGTGCCGAACAGAGTAAGTAGGGGATCCGGGTCTAAGTCGCGATGTAAAATGTTGGATAACGTGCTGAATACACCCTCCCAGAACGGCTGTAGCCGTGGGCACGTCCAGTATTGATGTAAAGTGTAGCCTCATCGTTACATTTATCACAGCTAGAACTTATGTCGGGATATATGCTTGAAAGTCTGGCTTTAGAAATGTGGGCCCTATGAAATATCTTAAACTGTATTAGACAGTGACGGGCACAGAGGGAAGATTTGTGTATAAAATTGGTATTTTCTTTTTTTTCTCTTTGTCATGATAAATAGGAACATTTTGGAACACAATGGAGTGAATACACAGTGAATATTTGTTGAAATGATAAAAAGAAATCACTATGTGGATTACTAGCCTTGCATAGACATCTCCAGCTAGACTTCTGCATTGTGACTGATGCGGAAGTCTCACCCCCGCTGCAGGCGATTGAAGGCTGAATTCCAGCCGGAATTATAATGAAATTGAACCAGCATTGAACCATAGGGGTACTGGTATTTGAACTAGGAACCTCTGCACTTTGAGTTTGATCATTAGACCACCAGACCATCATTCCTGGAGAATGTCTCTCAGTGGTTATATGACTTCTTCTTTTGTATTTAACCTTGAAAAGTTCAAAGTATTCCAGCATTGAACCATGGGGGTACTGGTATTTGGACTAGGAACCTCTGCACTTTGAGTTTGATCATTAGACCACCAGACCATCATTCAGTCACTTCTGGTCATCTTTTAGTATTTGTGACATCTTGTGCATTTTAGCCTTGAAAAGTTTAAAGTATTCCAGCATCGAAGCAAGCTGGGGTTAAAACATGGAATCTCATTAGACGACTAGACCATGAAGTTACTCTGAGCAAATGTCTCTTGGTGTTTTTGACTTCTTTGTTCATATTTTAGCCTTAAAATGTTAAGGTTTTCTGTAGACTGGGATTTGAACACTGAACTGGTACTCAGAGTCTGATCTTCAAACCTCTAGACCAGGGGTCGGCAACCCAAAATGTTGAAAGAGCCATATTGGACCAAAAAAAAACAAAACAAATGTGTCTGGAGCCGCAAAAAATTATAAAAGTCTTATATATTGTCGTTGTCGGGTGGAAACCTTGTATGTCCAAAACTTCATTTTGTATTTATCATTTAAAAAATTAACTAAACTAGTGAAAACAGCCGATCTACAAGCACACAACGCCTCGCATCGCGAGGCGTTGTGTGCTTGTAGATCTGCTGTTTTCACTACTTTTGTGAATCAGTCTTGTATGATGAAGCAGGGATTTACTTTGCGGAAAAAAACATACAAATTTGAAACTTGGAGATACAAGGTTTCTGCCCGACAGTGACGATAAAAAAAATCGTTAAAACAAAAAATACTTTTTTTCCCCCCATCTTTTTCCATTTTCATACATTTTTGAAAAAGCTCCATGGAGCCACTAGGGTGGCGCTAAAGAGCCACATGCGGCTCTAGAGCCGCGGGTTGCTGACCCCCGCTCTAGACCATCACACTGTTGCTGTCAATTGACTCTTAATACTATTGAAGTGTTCTTTTGTATGTTATCCTTCAGTTAATAAAGGAGAATCACTCAAGCATGGAACTGACAGTTCATGGTCTACAGACATTCAGTGTTCAAATCCCAGTCCTCCTACTGAGAACCTTGACATTTTCAAGGCTAAAGAAGAAGTCAAAAGCACTAAGAGACATCCACTCAGAGTGCCTGAGTGATGTCTAGACTCTCAATACAAAGATTCCCTGTTCAAATACCAGTTCCCCTATGGTTCAATACTGGAGAACTTTGATATTTTCAAGGCTAAAATACAAAAGAAGTAAAAAGCACTAAGAGACTTCTATCAAGTGTGGCTGGGCCATGGTCTAGAGGTCTGATGAACAGACTCTCAACACTGAGATCTATGTTCAAATCCCAGCTTCCCTATAGTTCAATACTGGAATACTTTGACATTTTCACGGCTAAAATACAAAAGAACAACTCAAAAGCACAAGGAAACACCTGTTGAGAGCCCAAAGGTGCCTTGGCGCAGTGGCTGAGTGCTTGATCGGTTGTCCCTGCTACAGACAGGTTTCAGACAGGTTCAAGTCCCATGCCATCAAGGTACGCGGAGGACCATCGGGAGGGGTGTCTCTCCCCCTGTTTCCTGAGAAGTAAAGGTAAGGTGTTATGTGTGAAATAACTTTGTCCAACTAAAGTTTTACAGAAACACATTTTAAATGCTCACCATGCCTTGTGAGCACTGGAAGATTTTGAGATTGAATTTTAGCCTTGAAAATGTCAAAATGTTCTAGCATTGAACCTTAGGGGAGCTGGGATTTGAACATGGAACCTCTGTACTTTGAGTCTGATCATTAGACCACCAGTCCATCATTCATTCACTCCAAGTTGACGTCTCTTAGTGCTTATGACTGCTTCTTTTTTATTTTTTATTTTAGCCTTTAAAAGTTCAAAGTATTCCAGCATTGAACCATAGGGGTACTGGTATTTGAACTAGGAACCTCTGCACTTTGAGTCTGATCCTTAGACCACCAGACCATCCTTCCTGGAGAATGTCTCTCAGTGGTTATATGACTTCTTCTTTTGTATTTAACCTTGAAAAGTTCAAAGTATTCCAGCATTAAACCATGGGGGTACTGGTATTTGAACTAGGAACCTCCGCACTTTGAGTTTGATCATTAGACCACCAGACCATCATTCAGTCACTTCTGGTCATCTTTTAGTAGGCTATTTGTGACATCTTCTTTTGTATTTTAGCCTTGAAAAGTTTAAAGTATTCCAGCATCGAAGCAAGCTGGGGTTTAAACATGGAATCTCTATGTTGAGGGTCTGTTCATTAGATGACTAGACCATGAAGTTACTCTGAGCAAATGTCTCTTGGTGTTTTTGACTTCTTTGTTCATATTTTAGCCTTAAAATGTTAAGGTTCTCTGTAGACTGGGATTTGAACACCGAACATCTGTGCTCAGAAGTCTGATCTTCAAACCTCTAGACCATCACACTGTCACTGTCAACACACCTGCCTAATGGACACCAGGAAGGTCTACTGTTCAGTGATTCCACACATAATAATAGAAACCCGCCTATTCACAACCTAAAGCGCTGACGGGGTAAGCCTGTTCGTCATTCATCGGCAATCATCGGCGCCGCCACCGCGCCGCTCGGGGGGCAGAACCGGGATGTTGTTTCGACGTCTCAAATGCGTCAGGAACCGGGACGGTATTTCGTCTTCTTGCACCACAGAAACGGCGAAACACAGTCCGAGTTCCGGCTGCTGCACAGACCTCCAAACACCATCCCGGTTCCTGCAGGTTGCAACTGTGTGTGTGTGTGTGTGTGTGTGTGTGTGTGTGTGTGTGTGTGTGTGTGTGTGTGTGTGTGTGTGTGTGTGTGTGTGTGTGTGTGTGCAGCACACGCTGGCGTGCGCTCTGATGAGATTCTCTCTAATATATCACAAGCAAATGTTTGAATAAACGTTTATTTACATAGAAAATAGGAGGAATTTGACTTATTTCAAGCCTACCTATAAAATCATCATCATCATCATCATCATCATCATTCCACCACAATTTGTCTATTATAAAATATTCATGTTGTTGTAGACCTATACTTGTATTTTGTGTCGGCGTTGTATTTATTTCAATGGTCCGCCGGTTTCAAGGCAGCAAAAATGCGTGTTTTTGCGACGACTGGTGGTGAGGTCTGTGTATGGACGTCTGACTTTTGACGGCGCATGCACGTCGTATAGACGGCGTGCGAACGCTGGCCTGGTAATGGCTGTTTCTATTTCATCCCTCCTGACCGCCAGAGGCGGTGCTTAAAGCACTGAATATCTCCCTTCGCGCATGCGCATTCGAGTATGAATACCAACAAAGTCACTTGTGACCCCTGGATGACCCCACAGAGGGTATATCATCCGGGGTTATCCAATGGATCATTTCCTTTTTTCTTCTCGCGCGCCGAGTTTCGTTTGCAAGCTCTGCATTGAGCTACAATATGCATCAGTATACGATGCATTATTATGCAACCTACCTTATTATTGAAGTCGCTAGTAGTTCCGTGGCCGTTTTGGTCGGGGTAGCGAGAGTTCGCCCTCCAGGAACTGCGACTTTATCTCCTCTACAAGCGGAGTTTATTTCACGTGGACGCGAAAGCGTCCGATCTTGACGAGGGTCTTAACTCTCCGGACAAGAGGTAGGTTACTGTTGTTAGCGGTAAGTTCCGCACTAAGATGAGGTTAAAGTTACATTGTGTTTGTTTGTATAAGAGAATAAACTGTTGCGAAAGGCTGCGGGCGCTGCCTCCCTCCAATACGAGATTCTCGTTTGCTGTGAACGGACCGTTAGCGCTCCGTTTCTACCATTATCAAGGATGCAGACTATTATTACTTTCCTTGTTGCTAAAACACGCTGCTTTTAGCGAGTTTCTTTATCGTTTGTTTCGATAGCCGTCCCTGCTCACAGCATGGCGGCCTACTTACTATGATTTTTTGGTAGACATTGTCTAATAGCTTTTGGCAGCGTTCAGGCTTGCTTCAAGCTTTCGTAAACGGCTATTTTGTATAGTTTGTCTTGTTATTAGCCAGCTGGTACAGGGCGGGCAGCGTATAGCGCGACCTGCCTCAGCAAAATGGTCTCTATTCATGATTGATTGACCGTAGCTACCGATAGTTTGTACTATGTAGCGCAATCGCTTTTATAAATGGTGTCTATCTGTCTTTTTTATTGGCCTATGTTGGACAGGCAGTGTACGCACTGTTTCCCTCCATCAAGTGTCCTTTACTAAGTGGAGCTACAAGTAGCTCAAACTCTTAACTATATTGTATACAGCTTGTTTTGTTTATTAGCCACTGCTGAGTGCTGATACGGGCGCCCTTCGTCCAGCATGTTCCCATTACTGGTGGTGTTACCAGTAGTTCGTTCATAGCTTAATTTCCAAAACTTTTTATTAAACTTTTGGCTGGTGTAGATTGCATAACGCTCTCTCATCCCAGCATGGATCTGTAACTCGGACTACTACGACTAGCGTGTTTGGAAGTAGTGTTGTTAGTTTGCTACTTGATTAGCTTTTACTGGTAAATGCAAGCATAACAAGAATTGACAATTGTCAATATTAAGCTGTGTTCACTTTTCTTATAATAATAAACCAACTTACGTTGGGTAGCTTTCAATGGAAGCATTTCATGCTGCTGCATAAATGGCAGCATCCAAACCTTTATTGAGAGTGATAAGCTGGTTGTAAGTTGCATAGTAAACAACTTTACATTTGGATAGATTTCAAAGTGCTACAATAAACATTGGCATAAGAAGCATCTCACACTGCTACATAGATGGCAGCATCCAAACCTTTATTGAAGGTTGTAAGCTGGTTGTTTATTAGTTAGCCTTTGTTGGTGGTACAGGTAGCGTACACGCTCCTCCTCTCACACCGAACAGGCTCCAACTAACAGCACGGCGGTGTTCCAGTTAACAGTCCTGATTATCTGAAGAGCCGACTAAATGCTGTAATTAAAAATTTTGCTGGTGCAGGTGGCGTGAGCGCCCCCTCCCCCAGCTTACGGCATCTGCTGCAGCTAGCCTACTTGGTAGCTAGCTACTGGTACTCCATAACCTAACTTTATATTTTTTATATAACTTTTTTGGTTGACATACAATTTTCGGCAACGACGGCCTCTGCTGGTGCAGGCAGCTTGAGCGCTCCCTTCCCCCAGTAGGTTGTCTTCAGACCAAACCAACGGCCTCTGCTGGTGCAGGCAGCGTGAGTGCTCCCTCCCCCCAGCTTATAGCCTCTACTGCAGCTAATCTACTGTGTAGCTAGCTACCAGTAGTCTATTGTTACATTTAAGTAATATATATTTATAATCTTTGTTGAGACATTTTCTTGGCAACAATAGCCTCTGCTGGTGCAGGCAGCGTAAGCGCTCCTTCCCCCCAGCAAGTGGTCCACAGACCAACTAACAGCCTCTGCTGGTGCAGGCAGCGTGAGTGCTCCCTCCCCCCAGCTTATAGCCTCTACTGCAGCTAATCTACTGTGTAGCTAGCTACCAGTAGTCTATTGTTACATTTAAGTAATATATATTTATAATCTTTGTTGAGACATTTTCTTGGCAACAATAGCCTCTGCTGGTGCAGGCAGCGTAAGCGCTCCTTCCCCCCAGCAAGTGGTCCACAGACCAACTAACAGCCTCTGCTGATGCAGGCAGCCTACGCGCTCCCTCTCCACTCAGCATACAGGTTTCACAGTCCAGTTAAGAGCAGCTTTCACGCTCTGGTTTTTTAATGCACTTAACTTGTAAATCTCAAGCAGTGCAACAATAAGCATTTAAAGCATTGAAAGAAAGATGTATGGTAGCAGATTGACGGCTATTGCAAGCCGGTTATTTATGAGTGGGCAACTGCTGGGGGTACAAGTAGCGTACGCGCTCCTCCCCCACCATACAGGTTCTACAGTCTAGCTAATGTCGACGTTCCAGCTAACAGTGACGTAAACGCTCTGGTAAGCTGAAGAGTTGTCTATCCTGCTCAAATTATGGCCTTTGCTGGTATAGGCAGCGTTACACGCTCCCTCCCTCCAGCATATGGTCAATATTGTCTAGCAACCAGTGGCGTCCGCGCTCTGGGCTAGTTGGGACTGGTGTGTGTTGGCCGGTGCAGAGAAACCGGTGCCACCACAATGGAGAGCTCCCACTTTTGCACCTCGTGTGAGGTTCCTCCCCAGCCGGATGCTGGCCATGACCTCTGCCCTGTGTACCAGGAAGAAAAGGTCTGACTTCAACCATGTTGGATTGGCTATTTGCTGAGTTGGCTTACATGAGGGCCATTGCCCGCCAACCTGTTTACCTTTGGAGGATGTTTAAGTGCCTACTCCTCCAATGCCACAGCTGACTCCAGAGGATGATGTGATCTTCCTTGCAGCTTGAGCTACACACTTCCATGAATATAAGGAAGATGCATAGGCCTTAGAGCCAAGCTCCCACTCCTCAGCTCAGAGCCATTGGCTGGGACATAGTACAGCTCCATGCGCATTATCATTCGCATAGCCCTGGAATGCCAGCACCTAACCAGGCCAAGCACCCTCGCCAGGCACAGGCCGCCCTCCACTGCCTTTTATGTTCCTCATGCCTGTACCCCTGTCAGCCATGAATGATTCAATTGCTCGCCTGGGTTGCAGGCCAGCTATCAAGCCTGTCATCACATTCCACGTTGTGTTCCCCGAGGGGGCTGTGTGGCAGGGGGTTTGAATGCTAGGTGTTTGGGCAACTCCCTATAATACCTTATGCTTGCCCTCTCAACGTCTTTGCAAAGGGCAATGGGAATGCTGACCCCATCACCCTCAGTGACGTGTCACCAGAGGCATTGGGTTTATTTCCATGAACTCGGATTGATGATACCCATCCTAGTTCAAACTCATCCCAGAGTGTGGTTTTCACAGTTAAACCTGACGGAGGCACCTAGGAGAAGTAGAGTTTGGTTCAGCAGTGATGGAAGCACTGAAGCGAACCATGCAGGCTAGGTAGACCAGGCTGCAGCTGAGGCTACTGGGCCAGCTGTCGGATATTTTTTCCCATCTGCAGCTCAGATACTGGGCTGCTTACACTTTAGACGTGTTGGTGGTTGCCACCTCAAACGCCGGATATAAGCATCAGTTCCGACACCGGCCCCCCACATCTGGCTGGGGCAAAGAAGGCAGTCAGTGACCCAGCAAAAATCCTAACATTGGAGCTATCCGTCCTCCTGACGAAGGGTGCCATCGAGGCTGTAGACCCCTCTGTCAGACAAGGAGGTTCTAATCTAGCCTGGTTTGGCCAGACTATATGCAGCTAACTAACTGCAGTATAGTATAGCGTACCCACCTTGTTTTAACATGGGTGGATTGTTTAGCTGTGCTAGGCTAGTTCTAATCGACATACTTTCTTGAGTCTGGGGGGTCCCAAGAGGTATATTAAGGTCATGTCATCTTATATGTTGACCTCAGCAGATGATCTGCAAACTGATACCCACAGTTTCCGCTGCCTGTCAACACTGGCAGTTTCTGTGCTATGCCTATCAAGGCCATCACTGGAAGCTCAGGATGCTTCCTTTCGGGTTCTCCCTCTCCCAGAGGGTGTTCACAAGGTGTCTGACAGCGGCGCTTGTGCCGCTGCAGTCTCAGGGTATGAGGGTCCCGTCGTACCTGGGCAACTGGCTGATCTGCGTACCATCCCAGAATCAGGTGTCCAAGTTGCAGCACGTCACCCGTCCTGCATGGCCCATCTAGGGCTCAGTAAATAAGGGAAGGAGTTGCCTAGAGCATCTCTGACCATAACATTGATTTGTAACATCAATAACACCTGTGGCCTTAAATGCCACTACTATAACAGCCAGCACCAGGTGGTGTATTTGGCTCTACAGTGCCTTCTGCCGTGCCTGAGAGGCAAGCACATTCTCATGCGGTCACGTAACACCTTGACCGCGTATCCGGTAAATCGGGGCGGAACCAGGTCTGCACGGCTGCTGTAGGCATCCATGGACCTCATGACTTGGGCAGCCCCCTGCCCGATTAGCCTAAGGGCAATTTATCTACCGGGTGAGTAGAATCACCTCAAAAGCCCCAAGTAGGTTGCCGCCCGAAGGGCGCCTTCCTTTGAAATGTGCACATGCCCAGAGGCACTGCACATGCATTCTACTGCTTCCACTGATACGACCAGTGCTTAAGAGTTCTTCAGGAGGGTCACACCATTCGACTGGTGGCTTCCTTCTGGCCAGGGAGGACTGTTTCCTCGGTTGCACAGACTCAGTCGCAGTGCGCCATAGCCCCTCCACGACAGGAGAGGTCTCCTCTCGACTAGGAGGTCGGATCTGGCATCCCAATCCTCAACGCCTCCAGCTGAACCGCTGCGGGGCAGCTGTGCTGATCCAGTCATGCATACCATCCTGAATGCTAGAGGGCCAAGGCCATCCACTAGGTTACAGTAAGATAACAGTTGGAAGTTGTTTCCAACTGGTATATGGGTCAGAGTGAAGACCCAGTGCGTTGCTCTGTGTCTGCTTTTCTGGAATCTCACCAGTCCCTCCTAGACTGGGGCCACTCTCCGTCTACTCTAAAATTTTACGTAGCTGCAAGACCATGTCGACATGGTAGAATCAACAATGGCACAGCCATAGTGGGGAACAACAGTCAAGTGTTCCTTTTCCCGGAGGGGGCTCTGAGGTTGCATCCTTCAAGAGCCTTGAGAACTTCCATCATGGGATCTTCCCATGGTACGGGACACCCTTTGCAGGCCTCCCTTTCAAGCCCTTGACACAGGCAGTCTAGGTTGGGGTCAGGTGAGAAGGCATTCATCCTGCCCATTACCTCAACAGACGTGTCAGTGAGCTACACACCCTGCCTGTCAGTGACTCTTAGACGGCTGAGGTGTCGCTATGTGGCCGAACACAGCGTTCCTCCTTAATGGTGCTGTCTCAGCCGCACCTCAACCAGCCTGTAAGGCTTGCCCAGCTTAAACTCCACCACGAGAGTGGGTGGACAAGCTGGAACTGTTGTGCCCAGTGTGGGCCCATAGAGCTTATGTTAGCCCTGCCACATGCTTTCGGCGGCCAGAACAGCTCTTCCGTGGCTATGATGGCCCAGATATTGCGCTCCCCATACAGCGCCTGCCCCATTTTTAATTGTGGGTGCCATCAGCCACACCTACAAGGCGAGTAATCGTCCCCTGCCATCTGGTATAGGGTGCCACTCTAATGATAGTGCCCCCACATCATGGGCTACCTGAGAGTAGTACCCCTGGAAGATATTGGTGCCACTGCCTCATGGGAGTCATTGGCACGTTCTCCAGGTTCTATTGGGTGATTCTTGCCACTCCATATCCATTGGGGGTGGTTCTCTTCCCAGAATCCTTCGATTCTGCTCTTGGAGGTTTGTAATCAGGATTCCTCGTGACTTTGTTGGTATAGTCATTCAGTGCTTTAAGCACCGCCTCTGGCGGTCAGGAGGGATGAAATAGAACGAAAGTTACGTATGTAACTACGGTTCTATGAATCCCGAATGACCGCCAGAGCACTGGGTCACTCAGAATCCTCGTGGTCTCGCGAGAAGATTCTGTAGGAAATGATCCATTGGATAACCCCGGATGATATACCCTCTGTGGGGTCATCCAGGGGTCACAAGTGACTTTGTTGGTATTCATACTCGAATGCGCATGCGCGAAGGGAGATATTCAGTGCTTTAAGCACCGCCTCTGGCGGTCATTCGGGATTCATAGAACCGTAGTTACATACGTAACTTTCGTTTTTGGTTGTTTTTTGGTGTGTGGCAGGTCTGACATGGACGTCGTATGCACGTCGTATGGACGGCGTCGCCTGCCGGTTGTGTGAGTGGACAGAGGCCAGAGTCTGTAGAAAAAGAAAAGGCGTCAGTCACATTAACGTCTTTGTGCAAGATTTAAATATGGCCTTTGGATTGAAATCAAAGTGTTTATAGATTGCCTCATGAAAACCCTGTAGGCCTACATATATAAAATGTCACAATGCGACATCTGTTTATATAGGTCTACACATACATGAATGTACGGCGTATGTATTCTGTCCTCTGCCCACCAGGTGGCGACTGTCGCCGTCCAATCCTCATGCAAATGAAGTTGAAAGAGCTATTTTCCGTGGTATTTTCTTCAACTTTCAACTTCATTTGCATGAGGATTGGACGCGACAGTCGCCACCTGGTGGGCAGAGGACAGAATACATACATACTTCTGTCCTCTGCCCAGCCCACCAGGTGGCGACCGACGCCGTACATTCGTGTATCAAATGTGTACATCGATTTGATGACTGAACCTGGCCGCACTTAAAAACAGCCGTTACCATGCCAACGGATGGACGCCGTAGGCGTAACACCTGGAAAAAAGTGAGTCCCAAAATGAAATACCCAAGCAACCAGTACACTCCTTCACAATATTTTATGAATATCATGTCATTTATCCATGGTCCTAATTTACCAGGATTTGTTCCGCTTTCTGTTCTTCTTTTAAGTTATTGTCTCCACCAGCCGAAGGCTGAGGGAGAGTATGTTTTCCCCTCCGTCCGTCCGTCCGTGCGTGCGTCCGTGCGTCCGTGCGTCCTCGCAGTTTGTGAACAGCTAATCTCAGTCACCGTTGGCCCGATCGCTGCCAAACTGAGCACACACACTCCCTGGATGCCAATCTAGAACCTCTGCCCCACATTTTTCAAATCAGCCTCATGGTGGCGCTATAACAGGCCGATTTGTGTGGCCTGGTTGTTACCAGCTAATCTCCGGCGCCGTTGGCCCGATCGCTGCCAAACTAAGCACACACACTCCCTGGATGCTAATTCAGAACCTCTGCCCCACATTTTTTAAATCGGCGCTATAACAGGCCGATTTGTGTGGCCTGGTGGAGACCTGTGCTCGGAAGAGCACTACTTCTAGTATATTCTGCAAAGAAAAGATTCCCCATTAAAGCATACGGTGGTGTTTGAACTACCAACCCCTGGGTCTCGTGCACAGCATTTCAACGTATTGAGCTATCTGCTAGTTGATCCGCCTCCGACCTGAAAATATAACCCCAAAGCACCACTGGTTTACACAATGCTCTACCCCCTCCAACTTCATGTTCCCCATTTTCAACCGTTTTAATGTTATCTGTGATACCTGCTTTGGTAATGTAAACGTATGTTTTCTCATTCCAATAAAGCGCCTTTGAAATTGAATTGAATTGCAAGAGATGAGGCCGCAACTCACCATACGAAATAAGTGGGCTAAACTTGGCGTTGTAGGTTGCTTCCTTATCTGCTGAATGGGGGACTCGGGTTCGCCTCCCGCCGGAGGCGATCTGCCTCGCTCAGTTTGCTACTTTACAATAACATTTGGACCAGTGAGTCACTGAGGTTTTCAATATTTTAGCTGGATAATAAGACAAAGGGTAGAGTCCTGTTTCTATTGTGGTTCCAAAACATTCAAACATCTAGACAAGCAATCTGTAGACAAAATGTTTGAATAAACGTTTATTTACATAGAAAATAGGAGGAATTTATATCTTTCAAGCCTACCTATAAAATCATCATCATCATCATCATCACCACCACAATTAGTCTATAGATTATAGAATATTCATGTTGTTGTATACTTGTACCATTGAGCCAAGGCACCTTTAGGCCCTCAACAGGTTTCTCCTGGTGCTTTTGATTTGTTCTCTTGTATTTTAGTCTTGAAAAGGTCAAAGTACTCCAACATTGAACTGTAGGTGGAATGGGATTTGATCATGGAAATTCTGAGCTGAGCTAGTCTGACCATTAAACCACTACACCATCTCTCACATCAATCTGGTGCTTTTGATTACTTAATTTTGTATTTTAAGGTCCAAGAAATGCAGCATGATCTGTAGGAGGACTGGGATTTGAACATGGTACCTTTGAACTCAGAGTCCAATCACTAGTCGGACCATCACTCAGTCACTCTGAGCAGATGTCTCTAAGTCCCTATTTACACTGGCAGTCAAATCCAGCCTGAATCAGATCTGTTTCAGATTTGAATGCTGAATGCCTGTGCTCAGAATCTGATCTTTACACCTCTAGTCTAGACCATCACACCATAGTCTCGCGGGGCCAGACTGTTGCCTCCGCGATTTGGGCAAATGCTCCCGGCATACATTCAGAGATTGTGGAATAGTTGTCTGGCTACGCGAGACTAATCACACCATAACTGTCAGCATTCTCTTAGTCTACTATTGAAATGTTATTTTGTATGCTAGCCTTCAGTTAATAAAGGTGAATCACTCTAGCATGGAACTACAAGCTGACTGGGATTTGAACATGGAACATCTGAGGTCAGAGTCTGTTTGATCATTAGACCACTAGATCACTCACTCACTCACTATGAGACAATGTCCCTCTAACAACTCAACGTTTTTGAGTCGTTCTTTTGTAATTTAATCTTGAACATTTTAAAATACTCAATCTTTGTGCTAAGTCTAATCATTAAATCATGACTATCCCTCGGTCACTTCCAGCCAATGTCTTTTAGAAGTTTTGACTTTTCTATGTCAAGGGTATGTCTTCACCTACCCTTGAAAAATCATTGAATATTCTGCGTCACTCCGATCTGTGCACAGGAGTATTCAAAAGATGCCCAGGTCTCTGAGAATCTGAAAATAATCCCTGTCCACTCGCGACAATTCACTCCAAAGATATAGGCTTCCTTGTCGTCAACCTTGCGCGAAGCCCCTCTCCCATACAAACTGACAACAGTCATCAAATGTTAGTGATATGCCTTTATTTTATTTTTGTTGACTAGTAACAATAAATACTGGAAAAAATGACAACTTGAGAGAGGAGCGCACACACACTGTCACTTCCTCCTCCTTTTCACTGCAACCAATCACCACACTTAAGTGGAGCACCTGACCCTTCATAGACCTGATTGGAGGTCTCAGAGGTCGGCTCAGTCAGCATAACTGTCTGGGATTCTACCAATGACTGTGGAGGACCACCAGGGCTCAGGAAAAGGTCATTGGAGTTCAAAAACAGCTCTGGTATGATTCCGCCTTACGCCACAGATCTCAGGTCACAGTGAATCAGAACGACGCACCTTGAGCAAAGGGGGTCGTAAAATGTGACCCAGGACCAAGAATAAAGCCTTGTGCTGCGTTCAGACCCGAAAAGAAAGTCACGCAAAAGCATGAAGCTAAGCTAAAAACGATAATTGGGGCGTGTCAGCGGCTGCTGCTGTCACTCATGTGTCAGCTTGGTGTGGGGAACAAACGGACTGTATGGACAGGAGAGCATTTTGAAATTTAAGATGAAAAATTGGTCAAATGAAACATTGGTAAAATGAAACATAAAATGAAAACATTGTAAAATGAAACAATGAAAAATGTTCAAAAGAGTGGAAAAAAACAACAACAAAAAAATACATCGCTCATCTGCCAGTAAACTTTAGGTGAGGTACTGGAGCCAAAATGGAGCAAGGCATCTGAAGTAGGTCTATGACCGAAAGCTTGCAATCTAAAATTGAAAATGAAGAACCTTCATCCCTTTAATTTTTCTAAATGAAAAATTGTAAATGAAAAATAGTAGGGAAAGGGATCAATATTGGTTGGCAACATTACTTATTTGTCCACTAAATGTAATAAGATTGTTTATAAATAAGCTGCCAAGTGACTTTAATTAACAAGCCAGCTTCACACTAGCTTCAAAGCTCAGAGTTTTTTTCTAGCTTCATGACACAAGGAAAAGTGTGAAATGCTGGTCTCCATAGACATTACATCTTTTGCGTGACACTTTTCGGTCTGAACGGGCCGTTTACACCTCCCTACTGGACAGCAGGAAGGTCTACTGTTCAGTGACTCCACACATATAATAGAAACCCACCTATTCACAACCTAAAGCGCTGATGGGGTAAGCTACAGTATAATGTTCTGTGAGATATTTACTACAGTACCTACCAGACCTACTGTAGCAGGGACAATATTAATGTGGCACTATCCAAATACTGTACCCTTGCTCTATATTCATTACACCCAAAACAACAAAACTCAGGCTAGAGTGTTTCGAACTGTGCTGCATTGATGGCAGTAGTATTCAAAACATTTTATCACGTTAGTCTCATAAACGATACAGGATATGATCTGCCATGCTCTAAGTGTAAATTCAGGAATGTGTAACACTTTTTGATATCGATGATAAAAACAATTGTTAGATTTGTTGCATTAGTAAATCCCCTGTGGTTATGTGCCACACAAACAGAACATTTCTTTTAAATGACAGCAAATGAAGTGTGACCAATTCTTACTTTTAACAAAGGTGCTTAACAGATCTTCGATTCGTAGGATGATTAGAGACCTTTTAAGTCTTATTCTTGGTACGTTAAGGTTTGAGAAGTAAATAATATCTAAAACAATATTCTTGAGTCATATCGTCACTGTCGGGCAGAAACCTTGTATCTCCAAGTTTCAAATTTGTACATTATTTTTGTAAAGTAAAGCCCTGCTTCATCATACAAGACTGTCGCACAAGACTAGTGAAAATAGCAGATCTAAAAGCACACGAAGCCTTCTGGTGTGAGGCGTTGTGTGCTTGTAGATCGTCTATTTTCGCTATTCTAAATAGTTTTTAAAATGATAAATCCAAAACAGTTTCCACCCAACAACAATGATATACTCCTTACTCATCTCATTGCTGCAAGGCAACAAAGAATGCAAATACAAAGAAAACCTTCAAGAACAAAACAATAATAATGATAAATTGGATCATCTCATGACCAAAATGGTAAACACATTACTGGATGTCAAAATAAAACATAAAAAGGAAGACAAACCAAAAAGTCAATTACTCGCATTTTAGTGTGGTCCTAGTATAGATGAACCTTCCGCTAACAGCTCAAGAGCAACAACTCCGTTAAAGAGAGAACAGTGGCTACAGTATATACAGGCGTGACCAGATGTCTGCATCATTAGGGCTTTAATATAGGGTTTGGCATGGGCTAGGGGCATGAAACGCGCACGTCGTACACAGTCACACTTGCAGAAGACCCGAATCCCCTTCACGTGCATGTTAAGGTGCATCCTGTTCTATCTACGGTGGCTGTGCACCCTTTAGCAGACAGCCAGGGCTGGAAGTAAACGTTAACCGCTACAGGGATTTTGCCTAGGCACTAACCTGCTGCTGACATCATATCCACGCTAGCATCTCATGCTAGGCTAAGGAAATGTGGTTCTTTTTTTCCCAGTTGTTTTGAGTCAGTATGGGTACAGGTGAGAGACATAAACATAAAACAAAAGAATCACACTAAAATTCAATATAAGATAAGAATAAAATTAAAATAAAATAAAAGGTTGGTAACATAAAGTGAAACACCTTATTAAAGCATACTGCACATGATTTGTTCCCATGTGAACATACGCTGGGGCAAAGCGGAAAGCTTTGATAGGCTGGGGGTCTATTTGGGATTGGGTGCAACAGGTGCAACAACGGGTGCAACGACGAGGAATAAGGTGCATTTGGGGAGTAAGGTCCAATCAGGGCTGTGCAACAGCACAGAATCTATACAGATAGAAACACATTGTGCAAAACACATAGGATTCTCAATGTAAAACACTCACCCAAATTCTATGGCTATTCTACGCAACAAATCTCTATCCGAACGTTCTGAACTGCTGAGTCCATTTCGAGGGAGCCTGGCTAGAAGGCGGGCAGCGACTAGCCTTCCCTTGCAGTGACACGTGGCTCAGCCAATGAACTGTGGATGATGCTGCTGATTGACTCCACCCCCTTTCCCTCCAGGAAGGTGCGATGGTCTCCCTCGATGATGTGGACGGACACCTTGCCATCGCACACCTGGGGAAATAAAGACAGGCTCGTCAGGTCGGACATTAGGTAACTTGTTGTGTGTTCATTCAAGGATCTGTTATGACAGCATCATTTACTGGCTCAGATGCCACTGACTGTGAGTCGTCTGATGCTGCCTTGTCTGTAGTGACACCAAAGGTGGGCTGTTTACAGTGGTGTACAAAAGGATCTAAAAAGAGATATCTTCACAGGTACTGAGCACATGCTAAATTTGCGACACAGCATGTTTGCTTGGGCATCATTTATTGGCTCAGATGCCACTGGGGGTCGTCTGATGCTGCCTTGTCTGTAGCGACACCAAAGGTGGGCAGTTTACAGTGGTGTACAAAAGGATCTAAAAAGAGATATCTTCACAGGTACTGAGCACATGCTAAATTTGCGACACAGCAGTTTTCGTGGGCATACAGCTTCCGCCGCTGTCTATAGATGTCCTTGTCATCTTAAACGGTCATTGCAGATAATAAGGCCCAAATAAGTGATCTCACTGCACACACTAAGGGCAGTACCAGCCAGATAGAAGTCAGGAAAGGTTGATTGTCAGTCTTCCATACTTCGGACAATCATGATCTTAATCCTTTTGTATTTTATATTAAAATATTAAAATCACGACACCGATCAGCATCAGATTTCTTTCATACACTGCCAGTAGGCAGTGTATGAAAGTCCCTAATGTGTACATGCTCCTGTGTCTGCATGTGTGTCTGCATGTGCGTGCAAATCAGTATGTGTACAAATACAGTATATGCCTGTGCGTGTGTGTACTGTATACAGTACGTACTTCGCTCAATTTGTAGTCGGCTCCTAGGTTGTCTCCGTAGTCGCTGCTGGTCTTGGCTCGCAGCAGCGTGACGTTGCCAGGGTACTTGGCGGTGGGCACGTAGCCATCGGCCGCCTTCAGCTTGGGGTAGAAGGTGGAGGCGGCGAAGCGCAGCGACTCCCGGCTGACGTTCTTGTGGGTGGAGGTGATGAGGTCCACGGCCACCTTGACGCGAGCATCCAGGTCAGACAGAGGCAGCAGGGTCTCCACCAGCTGACCGAATGAGACGAGAGAGACACATGGTGAGGATCAAGCTTTTAGGGCTGCAACTAATGATTATTATTTTAATAATTAATTAGTCTGTATTATGTACTCTGTATGACTAAACCAGAAAATTGTGAAATGAGGTACACAATTATGGATAAATGCTCATCACAGAGTTGGTAGGATCTTTTAACATGACGCATCACTGAACTGACTATTTGATTACTAAAATGTAATTGGATAAATGGCTTCATTGATTATTTTATGAACCAATTAACCCCTAAAAACCCAATAATTCAAGGATGTTCCAGAAGAATGAGGCACGTTAGAGGAGGAGGATGAGGTGCTTACCTTGCTGTACTCCATTCCAGTGAACTGCTGGATAAAGGCACACAGAGCCTCGGTCTCAGCCTCGGATTCTTTGCCTGGAGTCAGCTTGGCCCTGTAGCTCTGACACACAAAATATTTTAATTAACTCAATAGTTAAAAACAAAACAACTATGCATGCTCAGGCTGGCCGTCTGGCAGTTCTGGCAAACGCTAGCAGGTGTTTGTTTTGCCTGCTGCTCAAGAATAAAATCATGTTTGCTGTTGATGTGCTGTGTATTCATTGGTTCATACAGCTGCTGGTCACGTCGCCATGCAGTTTGCTTACGCATGTGTGTGTGTGTGTGCGCGAGCGCCTGTGCACGCTGTCAGTAGTGTTGGAATAAAGTTGAATGTTATACTTGTCTGCTTTACAAGCCTACAGCCTACATTACAGCCTACAGCCAAAGCTGTGAGACTACGCTGCTGTAATGTCTTTCCAGAGCCTTTTTCAGGCTTTTCGATCACTATCATCTATGTTGCAGAAACCTCATATCTTCAAATCTCAACTTTTTATGTTTTTCAGTAAATTATTGCCCTACTTTATTATGGTTTATTGACGGTTTTGGACATACAAGGTTTCCGCCTGACAGCAGCGATATTTGTGTTTGAGGTACGGTGTATTAACCCGAACCCACTGCTGACAGCGTAGGTTAAAGGCTGTGACACACTGAAAGGGTCAGCCATGTTTACAACGGCTGGAGCCACACTGGAGGCGTCAAATAGGCAATTCAAAACCTATTGACGCGTCCTTCACGGCTCATTTCTATTTTTGACGCATCGACACGTTGCACAGACCATGCGAAATGAGTTGGAGCAGTTAAACTTCCAGTACTGTACAGTATGTTTGTTTTCACTTTTGTTTGACCGTTCAAGAAACTCAAGTCCGTTTTTAAATTAAATACATGAGAAGAGGTGGGCCCACGTGACGCATATGAGTAACGCTGGCATCAACGACCCGTTCAGTGTGAGGTCTTAACCGTGTAGAGTAGACTAAAGTTCACGTTAGCCCAGGCTGTCTGGCCAAGCCAAACAATGATAACTAATTCATTTCTAAAGAATAATTGTTTCCCATGATTGTGGGCGATAAATAAACCACTGCGGTGTGTACCAATGCTTCCATAATCATTAGCATTCAACATATCAATGAAAAGCAGCTCCATCAACCTAATGAGACTTCCTGAATAATTAATTGTAGCGTGCATGGATCTAAAACTGTTACTTGTCAGGACTCAAATTAAAAAAATAGCAAAAGTAGCAGCTCTCCAGTACAAGCTTTGTGCCGCGTTTAGATCTGCTACTTTTGATACTTTTGTGTGATACTGTAGTATGATCACGTACGCAAAAAAACACAAAACGCGAAAAAAGTTAGAATATGGAGAGACAAGAGATTTCTGCCTAACAGCAACACTGTGCTCCAGAGAGACCACTAGGCAGCAACTCAGCAGTAAGGCTGTGATTTAATTAGGCCAATATAAAGAGGAGTTTGATGGAGTTCACTGTAAAACTAGACAAATAAATTATGTAACACTAGAAATACACACGGTTTTACAGAACTAGAAACGAGGAGGTGGCGAGTGGAGTTGAAGACAGAAGCAGAGCTTGCATTGTTTACCCGGTTCACGATGGGGGTTGAAATACGTATATCCAAAACATTGACTGCTGAAAGTTGGTAATTGGCACCTCAGCGAATTGGCATCTGCAAAAGGTCAATTTTTGCAACCGGCGTGGAGTGCTTCCCTCTCACCTGTGTGTACGCGGCCACATAGGAGTGCGAGCCGTCAAACAGGAAGAGGTATTCCACAGGCCGCTTCTGGGACTGCAGCTGAGAGGACATCTCAAATGCCACGCAGGCCCCAAAGGAGTAACCGGCGATCCGGTAGGGTCCCTCAGGCTGCACCTGCTTAATGCAGTCCACGTAGTAGGCTGCTAGGGACTGGATGCTGTCCAGAGGAGCGGCTATGTAGAGAGCAGCACATGGAATTTTAGTTTTTTAGGTTTTGAAAGCAGTTGCCTTTTTTAAGTCACAATTTACAATTGGTGGACTTGAGTGTTTGTATTTTTGGATACTTTCAAAGACAAATATTGCACTCCACTACATTTCACTTGTAGCTCTGCTATTTTCACAAATTTGACAGAGCAGCTTTCAGTAGAGTAATATTTGACCAGGAGTATCCATGTATATACTTTGTCCACCACTGCAATTTACCCCAGTATGAATTATGAAACAACATTTAGTCAGAACTTCAGTTTGTGTACAGTGTAGTCACGCAAAATGGCAAACATATCTATTACGTGTGTGGTGTGAGTGTATGTGTGTGTTTGAGAGAGAGAGAGTGGACGCAGCCTACCTTTAGTGCACTGCAGGCCGTAGCAGGGCACGCTGAGCTTGGAGGTGAGGGTCTTGAAGGCGGTGATGGAGCCCTCTATGGGGTGGACCAGGAACAGCGGCCTCTCCTGGCTCTGCACCTGGTTGAGCCGTGTCACCGTGGGGCCGTCGGGGTTGACCAGGAGCAGGTCCAGGTCAGACTCCAGCAGGGCGTGAACCGAGCTCTTCTTCACCGGAGACTCTGAGGAGAGACGGATGGAACAGTGGGTGAGCTCACTCAACAGTACGCGAACGCAGATTCTGTCAAATCTATGTTCAACGTCATTAGATCGTTGCTGTCAGCCAGAAACCTCCTATCTCCATATTCTAACTTTTTGTTTTTTCCTTAATTAACGTGAACGAACACCAGCGTCCCACAGTATAAGAAAGGGGCACATTCTGCCATGTTTTGAGCTTGCAGATCTGCTACTTTTGAATTTGAAGAGCAACAGTTTTGGACATATGAGGTTTCCACCCGACAGAGACGAGATACAATTCTGGCCCAGATTTATTGGCCCCCTGCGTTCTATTCTGCAACAGGGCCCTTTTAAATTCCTCCTCAGGGCCAAGACAAATTTACTTCCTGTTTCCAGATAAATGTTTCAAATCGTACATGGCAATTAGGCGGACTAGGTTGAGTGTGAAAAAGCAAGCACAGCGACATCTCAGAGAGTCATTTTGAGATGGAATATTTTAGTGTGACCGCCCTTCCAAATGATGGGATCGGGATAATCATACATTAATGTAATGCAAATATTTTATCCGCTCTTGCTGTTGAACATTGCACTGAAAATTCACTTATTGTCAACGATTATCTCACTGCCTCTGGAAACAAAGTATACAGTAGGACTACAGGTTGGCAAGTCATGGTGGATACCTTCTGATCCTGCCGGCTTGCTGGTGGAAAGCTCTCTGAGCTTGTTGATGGTGAGCTGTCGGATCTCTCTCATCGCCATGACGATATCGTAGTCACGCTCCAGCGTCTGCCGCACCTCCACGCCCATCAGGGAGTCCAGTCCCAGGTCAGCCAATGACGCATCGGCATTCAGGCTGCTCACGTCGCGTACGCCTTTAGGACGGATGAAACGGGATTGCAGGGATGAACAGTACAGTACATCTTTATTGAACGCGGATGATCTAATATTGAAGGGATTTTTAACTTTCAAAAAAACGTTTGGTCATTTTATCGTCTATTATACAACTGGTAGTTCCAATGAAGCAAACTGATTGGTTGAAACAATCATGTGACCGTGATTATATTCAGCATTATGTAACGCTCTCATCAATTAAAGAAATCAGCTGCGCTGAACGCAAAAAAAGGTGCCGGGGCTGCCTGTCCCAGCACTATGCTGTCGGCTGGGCTAGCAGTTTTCATGTGGAGTTCAGGGACATAGTAACTAAAGTGGCATTAAAAAATTACACATTTCTATCAATATCTTAATTACAATGAATTGAAGTTGGGCAACAGTTGTATAATCGCAATATTACACTCGATCGTCGATAAGAGTGTAATATCGTCAGATATCACTTCTGCACTGCCAACACACACCCTCTCGTGTAATATTGCTTATTGATTCAGTATTCAGCCAGCTCACGTATTTATTAGGAGGGCAGTATGAGTCACCAGAAAAAAAGAATGTGTGTTTTCATTGAATCTATCCTGGTTAAAATGGAGTTTGAAGTTACAATGGGTTTTAGGAAGGGGGCGTGTCTGATAAAATGAATGTAAAATATCTAAATACAGAACCGAGTGCCGGGGGCTTACAAAAGCCTGATTAGACAATGAAATTACCAAAAGTTTTTTTGAAAGTGAAAAATCCCTTTAACTCAGTCAGTAAATAAGTAGCCAAGTGACGTCTTTGTCAAGGCAGATAACAAAAGGAGGAGGTCATCTTTACCCAGAATGTGAGCCACGGCCTCCACCAGGTCCCTCTGTCCGCCGCCCTCGCTCTTCACGACGGTCCTCTCCGCCAGCACGAAGCTGGACATGACGGGGCGCCGCTGGCACAGGAAGCGGTCCAGCACGTCCAGGCAGGAGGCGATGCGCTGGGGCAGCGTGCCGCCAATCACCGCGTCGTTGCCGCCCATGGTCTCCAGGACCACGCCCACGTCGCCGATGGCGCCCCACTGGACCGCCAGGCCGGGCAGGCCGTCGTGGCGCCGCTTCTCGCACACGCGTTCCATAGCCGAGTTGGCGTAGCCGTAGTTGCTCTGGCCGGCGTTGCCGCGGCCGCAGCTGACGGACGAGAAGGCCACGAAGTAGCTGAGGTCCGGGCACAGCTTCCTGGACACTCTGGAGGGAGAGGCAGAGGCAGGGATGTTAGAGAGGCAGGGGCTGAAATGTCTAAAAGGGCCTTTTGGTGAAAATATCGGAAATAGCAGCTTGTGAGCTTGGAGGTCGGCTATTTTCGCTACTTGATACCACACTGAACTAAGCAGTGTAATTCACCGTTTGTCAGCCTTCTGATTGGTCCCTGAGACTCCCTGACTGGCCAACCAGAAAAAATCATTCACTTTTTGCTTGCGTGCAGTACGGCCGCGCGAGGTGATAGCGATTTTGCTCATTATAATGAATAAGCTTCAACAGACTAGTTCACATGGACCTTATCAATGTAACTAAGAGTTACGATTGGGTACATATATTTTAAATGGGCAGAATTACGAAAGCCAGCCTATTATGTGAGTAGAACTATAATCTGGTTGTCATTTTCCTACCCAAGATGCACTGCGCTTTCTCTTTCTATCTCTCTCCTCTCTCTGATCCAGAGGATTAAACTAATTAAAACATATATTTTCGGGGGAAAACTACTGTTTTGCTATGTAACTACTGTACTTTTTTCTTCCCCTTTTATTAATATCACGTAGATGTGTTTTTTTTTTGTACTTTATATAGCTGTAATGAGGCTATGAACAATATTTCTTCCCCATCCACTTCCACTATAAAAGAATCTGCAATGGTGATTCTGTCCCACTGGGATTAAACAATTAAAACATATATTTTCGGGGGAAACCTCCTGTTTTGCAATGTAACTACTGTACCTTTGTCTTCCCTTTTTATTAATATCATCTAGATGTTTTTCCTTTGGTACTTTAAATTGCAATAATGAGGCAATGACAATACCCTCTCCCCCCATTCACTGCCGGGTCATCTGTACCACCATAGTAACAGGGCAGAATGGGGCGGGATTTGCAAATGAGAGAATTGAGTGAATACTGGAGATGTGGCGTAACAGCATGGATTTCTAAACAGAGAGGGCAATTATTTCAATGCTGGATTCAAGTTCAGGAGAGTTTGGACAAGGCAATTCTCTTGAATGCTGCCTTCAGGTACGGCATGGAAAGAGGGGCTTTTGCATTTCTTTCACCACAGTAAAAACTGCATCCATGGTCTGGAGAGGGCACCTTTTACAGACAGGGTAAAATGGCAGGGGCTCAAGCCCCCTTTGATGTCTATGTGTGCACGTGCCTGGGCACAGGAAACGATAGGTAAATATCATTTGGATTGCATGCAGGCATGCACGTAAATTCTTCCCAATCTGATTTAAGACTGAACACACAGGGGGATTGGATTTAATTAGATATTTGTGTTGTGATAACACTGAGACAGGCTGTTTGTGCAGACTGGAAGGATTGGGAAAACAGCTTAGACAAACAACTACTTCTTGAATGCTTCCTTATCATTTTAACCACTTAAGCCCTACATACTTACTCGTGTGAAGTATAGCCAAAATAGCCGCTTTACAAGCTCACAAGGTGACAGGTCGTGAGCTTGAGCTGTGAGCTCACACTTAACCGATATGCCCGAGTTCATAGTGTCGGGCTGTGTCAGAGGACCCAGTGTACCCGTCAGTCTGTGTCCCTTTGATGCCCATATGGTGTCATTAGTATACAGTATGCCCTTATATGGGCATGCACCCTTTTGGGCACATGTCTACCTGTCTCTTTCATGCCCATATAGAGCTCCCTGGATCTGACAGTCCTTGTCCCTTTTACATGATGGGTATATATATATATATATATATATATATATATATATATATATATATATATATATATATATATATATATATATATATGGTGATATGATATTCAAAGATCTGCTCACATTTTCATGATTTTTTTTTAAACAGCAGATCTACAAGCTCATAGAGCGGCACTCTGTGCTGCGTTATGAGCTTGTATATCTGCTGTTTTTGAATAGCCAAAATATACAATAATGGTTAAATAAGTTAATAAGTGGTTAAAATGTAAAGTGACACAGATGCGTTCCGGGCTTTTAAATCATCAGCGACTGGACACACTAGAAGTCCAGTCCAGAACTGTAAAGCAGGGTGTGTAGATGCAGAGGTTCTTACTGGTCCAGGTGTAAGGTGCCGTCATATTTGGGTCTGTTGACATCGAGGAAGAGCTGAGGAGTCAGGTTCTCCAACATGCCATCTTTCAGCACCTGTTTTCACATCAAGAGGAAAAATACGTTAGAGGTGGCGGGAGGGGAGTGCTCACAAATCACAGAAATATATATATATATCAGAGGTCGCGCTAGGATTTTTAACAGCCGGTCACCGTGACCGGCATGATAAAAATTTACCGGACATCTGAAGAAAATACCGGACATAATCATTTTAATGCATAAGTTACAAGCAGGTGTACAAACAGCCAATAGCAACAGTTAAAGTAGTCTATTAGGCCTACTCACTGCATAGTTGGGACTGAAAACGAATTGAATGAAAAAGTAGGCTAAAAAGAAAGAAAGAAAAAAAAACGCTTCAATCTCGCATAAGGGAATTAATTATTGGACTAATCGCGCAGGCTGTCTACATGTGGCACACTGCTTTCACAACAAGGTCTTTCTGTCATCATCTTTCATGCCAACAGTAGGCCTACAATACCATGTCTTGACTTAAGAATGTTGAAAAATAGCATTTGCTTCATAAGGAAAGGTTGATAGATTCATCTGATCTGACCAGCAATGAATCCAATACTCACTGTCGAGTGGTGACACAGACAGACAGTGTGTCCGTGCGCATGTTATGCAACTTTAGGAGAGTTGAAAAGGCTCTTCCTACTGTCTCCACTCCATCTCCTCATAAAGAACTTCAAACAAGTGTATAATGTTTGTTCATATGGGTTGATTGCTGACCGTGCGTGCATTCCTTAATTCCCATGGCTTTACATGCAGTGCGTGTCGCAAACTGACACTGAAATGAGCGAGCGAGTGAGCGAGAGAGAGGGAGAGCGGACGGGCGAGCGAGCGAGAGAGAGAGAGAGAGAGAGAGGGAGGGCGGGCGAGCGAGAGGGAGAGAGAGAGAGAGAGGCAGAGAGAGAGAGAGGCAGCCTGCGCATGAGGAGCAGACGGCGTTAATGATAAATGACCATTGGTTTTTCAATCGGTCAGAATGTCCGGGAGGAATTTTATTTTCCGGTCTTGGCCATAAAAAAACAGTCAAAACCGGCAATTACCGGTCTAACGCGATCTGTGATATATATATATATATATATATATATATATATATATATATATATATTTTTTTTTTTTTGTAAGAACAACACAGCCGTGTAAAGGAGCGGTTCAAGCAAGTACGAAAGGGGGAAGAAAATGCAAAAATGTTGTTAGGCCAAATCATAATCTGCAATTTAAGAAACACCCATATGTGCCTCTCTCTCTATCTATATACAGTATATGTACCACCCTTTGCGCTTCATAAACATTCTTAATTGTAGATTGCAGAAATAGCTGATTGAGTCTTTAACCTTTGCCTTCAGGAAATATCTTCTGGAAGATTCAGGAGTGTTTCTGGAAGATTGAACATGTATTCTATTTCTAGTTTGACCACTTCAAATAACCTTCAATCTTAAAATAACTAATAACCAAAAATAGGCCATCTACAAGCTTACAGCGGGTCGCTCAGCTTGTAGATAGCCTATTTTGGTGACACAATCCCCTGACTTCTATGGAGTTCAAATGGCATGAAATCAGTCATGGCGACTGAGAACTTTTATCCAAAGCAACCGGGTGACAACTAGTGACAGTTACCATGGCGAGGTGGAAGACACCTCCCACTGGTCCCAGGCCACAGGCCTCTTTGATGAGGCGCTCTGCCCCCTCCATGGTGCTGACATCTCTGGTGGACACCAACACCTGCACCCCCTGACTCTGCCACTCACGCACCCGCTTTGCCTGGTAACCTGGCAACGAGAACAAAGACGCGCAGGGGAGGAAGCGAGAAGAAACACAAAATCAATAAAGTTGAGAGACATTTCTATTGATTTCTGCAATGCATACAAGGATTCGCAGATTAAAGCGAACGCATCGGGCGTAATGTTTACTATTTGGCTACATCGATTCAGACAGCCCGTATGTGGCAAAAGTTGGGAGTGAAACTTTGTGAAAAATGAATGCGGGCTTCAGGGTATGGATCAAACCTGTTATGACACATGTAGCTTTTATGTTTTTAACATCTAATAATGGCAACTGCTGTGCCTTTCACGTTGTGTTCTCTGTCAGTCCTGTGCTGCGAGTATGAAATATTGTACCCCCCGTGATGCTTGCGCAATGAAAACAAACTCTGTGCTCTCTCTTTTCTGTTCCTCTACCTGTTTTGTTATCTCTTTTATCTCCCATTATGCTAATTCCTGATTCCTGCGTATTGTAGTCCAATGCCACTGCTATCATCCTACAGTTAGTCCTAGGGAGATGTGCCTCCCCTGATACTGTACGTGTGACATCAAGGCTGCGATACGATGCAGCCCATATATTAAAGTTTAAAATCTCGCTCACCGTTCCTGATTCCTGATCTGGAGGTAAGCACCAGTTTGCGGGCTCCTCTCTCGGTCAGCCAATGTGCAAGCTCCAGACCGAAGCCTCCCAGACCACCGGTGATGATGTAGGAGTGGGAGGCGGGGCAGAAGGTGCGGCAGATAGCCGGGAGGGAGAGAGGTGTTGTGGCCTGGGTGGCTGCACCCTTCTCCTCTGAACGCACCTTAAGATCACAAAGGAAGGGACAGGGACATGCATGACATTGTATTTAGTTCCCGGAAATTGACCATTCACACGGTGGCCATTTTGTTCTTATTATACTGTAAACTCCAGCTGAATATGAAGCAAGAACACATTAGCCGCTGTGTACTAGTTGAACACAAGACAATGGCTTTGCAAAGACATGTACAACAGCAGACTTACTGTAAATGCCCCAAACTGAGGAGGAGGTTAAACTGACCTGAAGAAGGACCTTGCCAATGTGTTTGCCCTGGGCCATGTATCTGAAAGCATCCTCCACCTGGTCCCTCTCGAACACTGTGGTCTTTAAGGGCTGGACTACACCGCCCACAATGCCCTCCTTCAGCAGTTGGGAGACTTCCTCCCACTCCCGGTTGCCCTCCTCGAACAGCGCATCCAGCAGGATGCCGTGAAACGCTACGTTCTTCAAGAACAGAGCCATTCCTGGACAAGAGAGACGCCATTATGGTTCATGTTACTTGTGGGTTTATTAAACTGTACAGTACATCTGTCTGTCCAGGGTTGATCTTGCAAACCACTGGACTGATCAGCAGTTTTTTTACCTAACCTGTATTGTATCACCAGCATTAGCAACTAATGGCAACTAAATGTAATTAATATTTCTGATTTATATAGTGCTTTTCTAAGAACCCAAAGATGCTTTACATGGGGGGGGGGGGGATTAATTAATTAATTAATTCCATACTTTCAGAAAGTTTCACACTGACCCAATGGTGAGTTGTTGGAGAGGTCATATTTTCCGATCTCCAGGAAGCGTCCATGTCTGGCCAGACAGCGCAGACTGGCCTGCAGCTTCTCTTCAGCCAGAGAGTTCAGTACCAGGTCCACGCCTACAGGTACAACACACACAAACGTAGAAGTTAGATAAACACAATGTGATAAAACAAAATGGCTTAATGTGTTCGATGCCTAGTGCAGTGGTTCTCAAAAACCTTTTCATACCAAGGTCCATTATTTATTTGCCATTTGAGCCACGGACCATCATTTGATGAGATTTAACCTCTCAGACCCAAGACTTAGAATATTTTGTTGTCATTGGATCAGATTGTCCACAATTCCATGCTGTATTGATGTGGTACCATGGGAGACATGGTACATCAAACGATGATCAAAATAACAATTCTTCTACATTCTCTAATTGTGTAGACTTCTTGAAAATTAAGTAATGCAGATGTTTAACAATAACTCTTGAGAGAGTAAAATGAAACCAAATGGATTTTACACACTCTAGAGTTAAAGATCTATAATGGTTCATTTGGTTACCATACCAACTCTCTGTAATTTAGCATGGGACCACCTGGAACCACTAGTGGTCCCCGGACCCACTGGTTGAGAACCACTGGCCTAGCGTGTTGAAAACATGTTGAATCAGCGAGATGTTCTTTTTCAGGCAGGCTGACCTTTGCCCTCTGTGTGCAGCAGGACGTGCTGTTCAAAGGAGGCGTCTCTGGAGTTGGCAAAGGACTGGGCTGTGAGCTGAGGGAACCTGCTCTGTAGGTAGCTTCTCTTCTCTGCAGAGCCTGGGGACAAACAACATGGTGAAGACCATAAGTCAGTGTTTCTCACTCAAACTTTTACATTTCAAGGTCTCCCCTTAACTCTGACAGTGTACAAATGGATTTGGTTCCATTTGTATACTGTCAGAGTTTCAGACTTGTATGGGTCAATTTAGACTCCCATGAAGGAACCCAAAAAGTCCCTGGAATCCACTTTGAGAACGAAATAAATGGCTATGCTTTATTGCACATTTATACATAAATACACACACAAACGTCTCCCCCCCTCTCTGTGCCCTTAGTATATTATACTGATGTGGATACTGCAGAAGGCTTCCTTTTATTTTTCATTTTCATCCTATTCTATTTTTTATTATCATTATTGTCAATGTTGGCAGCACAGTGCTTTTGAGGACCTCCACATTTGCATTTCGTTTCTTGTATCTGTGACAAAAAAACTTGCATATTGATTCTTCTTGATGATTACATGCAGTCTGACTACCTCTGTGTGAGTGCTTGGCTGGCATGAAGTCATTATTATTTAGAATACATGGAATAAAGCAAAAAATCTTATGACTGAAAGTCTAATGATGATGTTTAGGTATATCATTCTAAACCCATGTTGAAGAATTGATTTATTTTGTTTTTATGACATTTCTGTTTAGGGAAGATGCTTCTAAACATGTATGCTATTGCTGTGATCTTGTAGATCTGCTACTTTTCGATGCGCAACATGCTTCCATAGATGACATGCTGGCTTCTATAGAATCCAAATGACTGAAATCAGTTTTTAATCCAGGAGAACAGGACAAACAGTGAAGCAGCGTGTACAGTGCACAGCAGGTGTGGCGCACTACTAACCTACTGTGGTGAAGACCTTGCACTTCTTGCTGAGCGCGATAGCGATGGCTGCCTGGCCGACGCCCCCTGACCCTGAGTGGATGAGGACACTCTCTCCGGGGCGGAGCCTGCCGCGCACCACCAGAGAGTAGTAGGCTGTAGCGTAGACCACCGGCACCGACGCAGCCTGCTCCAGAGTCCTGGGGAAACACACAGACAGGCAGATGCAACCATGTAAGACAGAGGTTCCCAACCTGTGGGTCGGGTCGGCTCCCACATGATTTTGGGGTGGTCCCCCAGATGACAGTGAAGTGACAATTTAAGGACCTTTAAGATCAGGACTGCATCGACAGTAATCAACACACTGTAATACTATAATATAAGAAAGAGGGCAAAAAAAATGAAAATAGACCACGATCCACAAGCTCACAACGCCTCGCTTGCGAGGCGTTGTGTGCTTGTAGATCCGCTATTTTCACAATATTTATCTGTGGAACAACTCAAACTAAAAGTAACTCCTACAATTCCAAGTGCTTATCAGGGGGGGGGGGGGGGGGGGTCCTCAGTTCAAATATGATAATTTTGGGGGGTTGAGAACCATTGATGTTACATGGCAGTGTGCTCATTATATTTTCAGATATCTGGTGTAAAGTGTCTTTTTTGGCCAAATAAGGAGAGCCTTTCAATGTGCAGATATACGTATATTGGTTACACATATGCTATTTAGAAAGATGTAAGCTGTTTGCTTGTCTATGGAGGCCAATGTAAGTATGTTATTTGAATAGCATGTTATTTAGATGACCTGCTATCCTAGTTACATTTTGAAGTTGCTCTTGATAAGAGCTGCCTGTGAACATGCGGTCATGTGCATAACGATACAGTCAAGCGCGCACTCTCTGCTGCGTGTGTGGGTGCACACAAACGCACAACTATTGTACACGCACGCACGCACGCACGCACGCACGCACGCACCACACACACACACACACACACACACACACACACACACACACACACACACACACACACACGCTGTTACTGACCAGCTGGTGGGCACATCCCACAGGAAGCGCTTGTCAGCGTCTACACAGGTGGCCAGGCCTTTAGCCGGCAGCAGCCCCATCACACGTCGACCGCTAGGGTCACGTCCGGAGAACTCCATACCCAGCATGCACTGCTGCAGAGCCAGGTCTCCTACAATGTGAGAGATGGAGGAGCAAGGTTAAAAGAGAGAGAGTGTGTGAGTGTGTGAGTGACAGATAAAAGGGAATGAGAGATGAAGCACACATTTTGTAATTATTTGTCATTTCAGCTACAAACGTGTGCTCTCATGTGACCTGCACCTGGAATGGCGTCTGGCGGCAGTTTGCCGGTAGCCAGCATGATGTCTCTGAAGTTGAGGGAGCTGTAGTAGACGCGACACAGCTGCACGTTGGGGTCGGTGGCCACAAAATGGCGGAGAGGCGAGGCGATCCAGTGCAGTGACGACAGGTCACCACGGGTCAGAACGTTGACGTAGGCCTGCTCTGTCAACTCCTCGTTGAGATCTGGTTGGACAAAAACACAATATATGTGACCTTAAACCCTTTGTGTCCCTTTTCCGGGCATAGGCAAACATTCAGTGAAAATATGCGAAGAAATGGAGGGGACCAAGTATAGACCCCTGGAGGACACCGGGCAGTCAATGAAGGATATAGGGTTCAAGTGTTTAAAGACATTCCCTGCGCGATAATGTGCCACATGCATTTTGATCTATGATACGTGCATGAAATCGCGCGAGGAGTTTCATACCCTGAGTGATGAGCTGGTGTCTGAAAACGCCCCAGTGCCCGTCTCGAAACACGTTCATGACCAGATCCCCCTCCAGCACCGACTGCATGGAATTATGGGTAGATTTCAGGGTTGGCGCGGCTGATGATTTGTCGAGGTTGGACACAAACGCACAGCTGGTAAAAATGGGGATTTGAAGATAAAGATGTTAGTAAATGTAGTGAATGCGTCACACAAACACATACCTGTACACTACACAACTCTGTGCATCCTACCGTATGCGGTTGCCCCCAGGTTCTTGCCGTAGACAGTTGACCATTCCCACAACTCCACAGTGGCCTTGAGAGGCAGTCAGCCAAACAGGGGAGTCTGAGGATTCTGCCAGTGTTGCCTGGACAAGGAACACACACATACACACACAATGACATAGTGTTATGGATACAATACAGAAAGGCCATGATTGAATGGAACCTAGCAATAGAATATACAAACTAGGACGCAATCACGTGTTCAATAAGAAATATACACACTTAACATTTTACAGACACTGAGGAGCTCACCTTGAGAGTTTCCACCCACTGGTAGTCTGTGCTGTCCACAGGCATGAAGATGGGCTGCTTGCTGGGTAACTGGCGGCGACAGAGGAAGAGGGCAGAGCCATAGAAGGACTTCCTGACAGCAGCCAGGGTGAGAGAGGCCTCTGAGAATGTCTTCTCCCACTCAGCCTGGAGGAGAGGAGAGGAGAGGAGAGGAGAGGAGAGGAGAGGGAGAGGATGATGATACATATACCTCCATGTGTTGCCAGTGAGGCCAGGCGATGCATTCATTCATAGACTGTGCTGTGCGTGTGTTGCGTTGTGAGCTTGTGGAGCTGTTATTTTCTGTGTGAGTCCCTGACCACAACAGTGTAAAAATCCAGCTTTACTGATGCTCGCTTGTGAAAAACTAAAAGCATGTTCATCACGTACCCATCCTTTGTTTGACTGGGAACTGGGGACTGATAAAAGGACAGAGAGGTTGAAAAAGCTTGTGCAAAACTGGTTAGCTGCCATAGGGATTGATTGATTGATTGATTCATTGATTGCTTGCTTGATCGAATACTTTATTAGTCAGAACGCATTATTATACATTATTATATTATTATCCGAATTATTATACAGAAGCTGACCAATCAGCTTAGGCTAGGGTGCCACCATGGGCTGAAATTTCACTGCAAGCGCTGTCACTGCTGAAGTACTGAAACACAGTTGAGGCAGATGGTTTGGCAAAATCTATGACTGAGGAGACAACGTGTCCGAATTCAAAGGAATTAAAACAGAGTGGTATACAGCAACCTCCAGTGGTTCACACAATGTCTAGTGTGTGAGTAGCCAGGCCAGTTATCAGCCAACTTGCAACCAACACTGTTAGGAAATCCCAGCACGACTCTTCTAAGACGTAATAATGAGAAATGCAGCTCAATGGCCTTGTGGTAGAAGTGTCCACCCAGGGACTGGGAGGTCGGGGTTCAATCCCTGGCCGAGTCATAAAAAGACTATAAAAGAAATGGTACCCAATGTCTCCCTGCTTGGCCCTCAGTCCCTGAGACACACTTGTGTTATGTCCTGGGGGTGTAGTTGTACATCATGCTGACTCACGCTAAATAAACAGAAGATGGGCTCCTGACCTACTGTATGGGCCTCTGTGATAAATATGTGACATGCCCTTCTTATCCATCCTTGGGCAACGATGAATACTCATGCTCAATGATCATATATAACTTTATACAACCACTACACTGTGGTGTATGTACTGCACCTGTGTCTGGAGAGTGGGGATTTGTGGAAAGCCCCCAGCCCCTGTGAGAAATCAAGAAATCCCATTCTTCCTAACCTGTGTGAGCAGTCCTGGCTGGTTGCCGCTGCTCTGTGAGGGCGTGGAGAGGAAGGCCACCGTCTCTCCCAGCGTCTCTCCCTTCAGCAGGGTGTGGAG
Source organism: Nannobrachium achirus (assembly GCF_963921795.1). Taxonomy (NCBI): domain Eukaryota; kingdom Metazoa; phylum Chordata; class Actinopteri; order Myctophiformes; family Myctophidae; genus Nannobrachium; species Nannobrachium achirus. The sequence goes on along the minus strand of NC_137825.1, from coordinate 36,922,532 downwards.
GAGGACAAATCCCCCGTCCTTGGCTCCGGAGGCCAGGTTGGCCACCAGCTCGCCGGCGTTGGGCCCCAGAGTGCCCCAGGCGTGGTTACACACCACCAGGTCCGCTCCGCCCAGTCCTGCCGGAGCGGGGCCCACCATGGGGTCCCACTGGGCCGCCGTGACGCCTAGCTCCTCCAGGCTGGCCTGGAGCGGGGCCAGCAGGTCCGGGGTGCCGGCCGTGGCTGTGTAGTCCACGCGCATCATGGGCTGGATGTTGAGGAAGGGGACAGCATGGGAGAAGAGCTGTCCGTCGCTGGAGAGAGCCTGGGTGAAGTGAAATGGAAACAAGAATTTAATTCCGCGATTTACAAAAGAAAAATCACAGTAGCAAGATTCACTTTTGAAAATCCGTTTTTAATTACAGTCCAGGCTAGAGGTAGCTAGGCAACAGGCGCAATAACATCAAGCCCGGGAAATTATTTTGTAATTTACAATATCTGATCTATAATGTCATCTACCCGCACCTGACAAATGATTATTATATTTTGTATCCATGTTGAGAGTGAATGTCAGGCACAGACAATCACTAATCAGGCAGTAGTGTGTGTGTGTGTGTGTGTGTGTGTGTGTGTGTGTGTGTGTGTGTGTGTGTGTGTGTGTGTGTGTGTGTGTGTGTGTGTGTGTGTGTGTGTGTGTGTGTGTGTATGTGTGCTGTGTCCTTGAAAGCCTCAGTTTAATGAATAGGATAGTCTTCAGAAACTGGGTATGACGCACACAAAGTTTCATAATTTTAAGTTCTGTTTTCACTGTCTACTTTCCTCTTGTGTCCAGAATTTTTCTCTTATGTTCAAAACAAATACCTCACCCTTAAACAATACACTGTTTCTCTCTTTCTTGCTGCTTTTTTCTTCCTTTCAAAGAAGAGACCTTGAACAGTGAAAGATCCATCTGTCTTAGAAAATAATTGGGCTGAGAGCCTGAGACCAGACACACTTTCCAATACCTGGTCTAGGCTTTTAGTATACACTCTCATCCAGAGTGACTTCAGACGTACAAGGTCGGTAAGTGGGTGAGGAATTCAAGTTCTAAGAAAAAGCAAAAAGTAACTACCGGTATGATAACAAGTAGACATCAAATCTTTCTAACATACCTTAGCAACTGTCTACAATACCAAGTATCTATCTAAATGTATTTAGAGTGACTCACTAATTAACCAATAGAACATGAGAGGGAGTCAACACAGATAGCATCACAGAAGGGATTTGGTCGCAAGCTGTAGGCTTTACCTACAAAAAAGAGATAATACAGTAGGCAGGTTTGATGTCTGTGTGATTAAAACCTTGTCATAATGCTGTAATTGGGGGGCGTCAGTGGCTCCAGGAGGTAGTGCGGCTTGAGAAACAGAAGGTTCCCGATTTGATCCCAGGCTCCCCCTGAGTTAGAGTGAAAGTGTCCTTGAGCAAAACACAGAAGCCCTAACTGCTCCCGATGAGCAGGTTGGTGCCTTGCATGGTTTCCTCCGCCGTCGGTGTATGAATGTGTGGGTGAATGTAAAGCACATTGTAAAGCGCTTTGGATAAAAGGTGCTATATAAATGCACCATTTACCATTTGCCAAATAACATCGCAATTAGAACACATTTCAATTAATTACATTGTGTGGCCCAACCTAACTGTCGTAAATGTACCCACACAGACACTCTTACCTCCAAGACTTTGATCTTGCCAGGTGTGCAGTTCTCCATGGCGATGTCCAGACAGTTTCTGAAGGCTGAGCCATCCAGGAGGCCTCTCAACAGGGGGTCCTTGAGCAGGCAGCCCCTCTCCTTCTCCACCGTCTGCTCCAGCTCGGAGCGCAGGTTACCGTTCAGCTCCAGACCGCACAGCAGGGCCAGCAGCCGCACCAGGCCAGGCTCAGAGGGCTCCGGGCTGGGCAGAGGGGCATCGGACACCCCTTGCAGGCCAGGAATGGACAGCTTGACACCGTGTGAGGCCAGCTTGCGCTGCAGCTTGCTGATCAAACCTGCAGGAACAAGACAAAGCTGCTGTTATAGAGGGTTTTCAAACTGACAGTAATAACAACAATGACTGTTCCAACCCATTATGAACTTCTGTTCAGTTTCCTGGAAGCAATAATAAAAGTATTGGTCGGCAGCTAAAGTGTATTGTGTTTATTATGCAGTGATGTTACTAGGTTTTCAATGTAAGGGGTCCCGGGATCCACAGGTGGTCATTCAAATGGGTCCCAGAAAAGTTTTATGAGTCCTCAATACAATGTTTTCGAGCGCTGTGAGCTTGTAGATCGGCTATTTTCAAAATGTTTGCCTATTTCTTATATTTATTTTACAATTTGGCTAATGTTTGAACTTAGAACTACTAAAACTACTAAAACATGTGCCCCTAATGAATTCGGGCGAGCAAAATGGCGTCGGACGTCGGTGGAATCAAAACATTGACGTTTCTATCGCCTACGTGGATTTTATTTGTGTTAACGTAGGGTAAAGTAGGATGCTTTCACCCATGAACAATGGTGGTGTCTGTGGAATTTTAAAATGTTTTTCTTTTACCGCGACCCGGTAAATTATTTTAACATGGACTCCAATGGAGGCGCATCACCGGGACCCCAGGACCATGACATGAATGAGTCCCTGGGCGACTTGAATGAGTTTTTGATGCGGGATGCGCACGTAATGACATCACTGATTATGGTGAGGACATTTCGGGAAGAAATTATGTTATGGTCTTCCCGTTGCTCAACCCTCTCATTCCCCATTGTTAGCATACACATAACACTAAACTGGCTGATGATAGTTAACATATAGTTGGCCTATAATGGAAACGGGATGGGTTCAAAATAAATATCAGTCCAGGCCATTATGCCCTCTACCCTGCTAGCCAGGAAGCTAATTCTTCAGGCCTGGAAATCAAAAGAATACTCTAACTATCAATATGTGGATAAGGGAGCTGGGAGGTGTAATGCAACTGGAAAGAATAAGATGCATCCTGTAATGGTGACAGGATAATTCCAGAAAATTTGGTCACCTATTATTGGTATACTTGAGGAGTTGGAGTGGGCAGACAGTGTTGTAGTGCCCCCTAGTGACATCTGTCCTTGCCTGCTATACACTGTTATACAATATATTGTATATTTGTGTTGTCATTGCTTATGATACTGTTTGTATAGCCCTCTGAGTATGTCCCACCATCAGTCGTAGGTTTTTGTTATGATTCAACAGATACAAAATATACCAACTAGGTATATTTTGTATCTGTTGAATCCTGTGTGTAAGTTTTTATAACTGATAATACCTTTATAAAATGTAATAAAAATAAACAGATGTTTTTTTTAATTAAATAACATAGTTGGCCTATGCTAACTATAACATTATCATATGGTTTAAGAAGCTGGTCAATGAGGATTTTGCTCATCGCCTAGCAATAGCTAACAACTATATGAGACCTACAAAAGGCGCTCAAAGATGCAATGCTAAGCAAATATCTGAGCTAACTAGCAATAATTTAAGTTTTTATTCCAATTCTGTATTTTCTCTTAAACACTGTTTAGTGAATTTGCTTAATGTACAAGTTGTAATCTGACTACTTTTTGATGGGATGATTGGATCTCGTACCTTTGCAGAAGCGCAGCTGCTCCGCCAGCTTCTCATTGGCCATCAGGCACTCCGTCTCCACGTAGGGAACAAACACAAACTCCTCCAGTGTGGGCGGGCTCTGTTGCTGTTGGCGACGTGGCGCCACGGTAGCGTGGAGGCCGCAGATCTGGACTCCACCGGCCACTATGTTGTCAAGACAACGGTCGACGTGCACATCCACAGCTGTTGGACGGATGGGAATAAAATGTCACAAGACCTTTCAGTATTCAATGTTTCATTCCAATTACAGCCATATTGGGTGAATGAGTCCCAGTACAGTGTGTGCAAGGGATGGAGCGATATGAACATTTCATGTCACGATTATTGTTTCCAAAGAAATTGCGATTTACGATAATATCGTTGTCAGGGTCCCTGCGCTGTTATTATTATTTTTATGATTAGTTATGCATCGACAGTAACAAGGGAGACTGTTCGTTTGGCTGGAGACTGGTGACGACAGCGGAACGGGAGCCGGCCCCGCCCACTCCCGATTCCATAAAATGGCAACTTCTGCTATGCTACAACGAGTCCTGTTAGCCGCAGGCTCCACCGCTGAGCTACATTGTGTTATTTTGTGTTTGAATTACTACCTTGGTTCAGACCCGTCGGAACGGTCTCGTTTTGGTTAAGTTGTGTATTTTTCGTTTCCTTATATTTAGCTTATTATTATTATGTCAACTAATACTCCTCTCCTATTTATTATAATATCAAAGCCTCGTAGCATTATTATATTTATTCTAGATACTTCCAACTATCTATACTTGCTACTACTACTTTTGATATATTGTATAAAGAAAAGAAAAACCTTTTGTACCACTCTACACTATATTGTAATAAATATTCTCTATTTTTTCAAACTGGTGTCGAGTCAATATGTTTTGATCCACTACGAGCCATGGGTCATAACAATCGTGATAATCAAAATATCCCCAACATCCATTATCCTGGGGTGGGAACGCAACGCGTTGTGAGCTTGAGATCGGCTATTTTTTATCCGAGATTTGGTAGAGTGAAAAAAAGACTGCTATGAAGTACGTATATTATTATTAGTATGTTTTACCAATAGTGGGTTTAAATGGTACCGGATATGCAGCTCGGCAAATAAAAGGTGAATTGATCCCAGTGCATGACGGATGATTTCGCCATGAATTAAATCTCCACGATACAATTATCGTGAGTGTTTTTTATCACGATAAACGATAATATCGCTTATCGTCCCATCCCTAGTGTGTGCCTCTATTATTGTGTGAGACAACAACAGACCTTGCTTGCCCTCGGCATAGTCCAAGACCTTCTCCCGGTGCAGGGCCGGGTCCACGCACACGGAGCGGATCCTGGTTGGCAGTCGCAGGCTACGGCCAGACAGGCCCACCACGATCATCTGCAACATGGTGTCCAGTAAGGTCACCCAGTTGCCTGTCCACTGCAGCTTCCCACTATCACCTGGGACAACCAATCACAAGCAAGGACAGTGGCAGCTTTAATTAGTCTAAGGAAATCATTGAATGCTGATAGATCCTGCCTCTCTCTCTCTTCTGCCTTTCTCTCTCCCACCTTTCCTGTGTCTCTCTCTCTCTCTCTCTTACTGTCACGAACGAAAATAAGGCAGAAATATTGCAATAATATTTGCTTTATTTGATTATATTATAATAATATTATATGCTAAGACAAGAGTGCAACTATGAAGAGATATGGAAGCCATCAAAATGTATAGTAAAAATTCGATGTATGGTATAACTTAGAAACGTAATAATTTAAGAGGGAATAATGTAATGCTGATAGACAATGAAAACAAGGCACCAGTCACATTTCTACTGAATTTATGGAAGCCAAGCACACAGACACACAGACACACGCACGCACGCACGCACGCACACACACCTGCGTTGTTAGACTCCAGGATGCCCTGGAAGGTCTTCCCGTAGTCATAACCGCGGAGACGCAGCTCCTTGTAGATGTCGTGGGCTGTAAGCTTCATTTTAGGGTCGCTCTCCTCCCTGCCAACAGACTTGCCGATCTGGGAGTGGAATGTATCCAAGGCTGCGTCCTCCAGAATGCTTACCTTACCTGGACATGAAAACAGAGGATTGTGGTATACAGTAGGTCAGAGGGTGGGACTCTATTGATGTTTATGTTAACTGCACAAGAGAAACGTGAAATCTTCTTCTCTGATACGCCCTGCGATTGTTATGAGGTGAGACATACAAAAGTAACAGAATTAGTAGATTAATTAGAAGTTATTTCTCCTTATGGAGATTGTGACATGATGACCTACCACTGACAGCCAAGTTGCCATTCTCCGAGACCTCAAACTTGTTGGTGGCAGGCATGAGACGCACCTCCAACTGAACCGAACCTGGGAGAGACAGAAATATACACGATCAATATCTATTAAAATATGTTAAGATCCCAAAAATCCCTAAACTGCTTTTTAACCTGAATTTCCTGGACATGATAGATAAAAAGCAATATCTGAAGATGGTAAGGTTTGTATACCTGTTCCTAGAGGAGAAGGCCTTATGCACACCTACAGGGACAGGTGCGTTGGAACGGTGACAATGATGAATGGAAAAGAAGAGTCCCGCACACTGTCTTCACTCACAATAGATTTAATACAACGTTTCGGTCGTTCAGACCTTCATCAGGCATGCCTGATGAAGGCATGGGACTCAGGCATGGGACTCTTCTTTTCCATTCATCATTGTATACCTGTTCCAAAATCTTGCTGTATTTTTGCCTCACATTTCCAAAACTAACTTACAGAAGGGTCTAAGCGAAGGAGGCCTCTACCTTACTATTGGTCCGCAAATGCAAGGGCTTTTTCTTTTTGGCAGAGGGGCTTTCCTGGGGATGACTGGTCCTCTGACGCCCCCCTCTGGTTAAAGATTGAATCAATGGTATTCTCAGACACCTCACTCCCAGCACTGCTTCTCTCCAGAGCACAGCCTTCACATACAGTACTGTAAACTGTTAGATGGTAATTGTATTCTTAGGAACTCCCTGAAGATTTTGAATCAGATTAGAAAGTGTTTAGCCCTGCCAAATGTTTCTGTGTACACCCCTATAGCACATAATCAATTAAACAAACCAGGTATGATGAATGGCATAATTTTGGATTGGAGGAGGGGGGGACTAAGCTGCATTTGTGATCTCAACATGGTCTTTAAACTGTCCTCTTTTGTTCAATTGCAGACTAAATATCATCTTTCCGGTACATCCAAATTAGGAACATGTGAGAGAACATATCCTGAAATGTACAGTCAAACCCAAGACCCAATGTTCTATGACATTATTCTCGCAAGCTTTGTTGCTCAGTAATGGATTGTTTGGACAAAACGGCCTGTTTTCTATGGACCATAGCTTACACACAGATCATCACAGCTGTATTTTATATTCCCTGTGTGAAAGATAAGACTTTGAACGGACGCGAACTGGAGCGGCCGTGCGCACAACGTGCACAGCACCACTGAAAATCAGGTAAATAACATTATTTATGGCAAACCTTTGGCAGCCTGCGTGTTAATATAATATGATACAGAATTCATCATGGCCTCCCATCCTCACCAGTCTTGGGCAGGATGGTGGCCCTGTGGATGGTGACATCCTCAAAGGTCACGGGGGTGGTTTCCATGACAACCCCCAGGCTCCTCATCAAGGTCCTCCAGGCCAGCACCAGGTAGCCGGTTGCCGGGTAGAGGACACGGCCGTCGATGCAGTGACCCAACATGTAGTAGTCTGGAGACTCTGGGTTGATGTCTGCGTGATGGAGGAGAGAGTTAGTGACCCAACATGTAGTAGTCTGGAGACTCTGGGTTGATGTCTGCGTGATGGAGGAGAGAGTTAGTGACCCAACATGTAGTAGTCTGGAGACTCTGGGTTGATGTCTGCGTGATGGAGGAGGGAGTTGGATTAGATGCAATTTCTGCACATTTTACCCACGTGTACAGTAAGTCAGTGGTTTTCAGCCAGTGGTCCTTGAGGGGGTTCTAGGTGGTCCCCAGCAAAATGATGGGAGATTTGGTAACAAAATGAACCCTTACAGATATTTAAATGAGCGTAAAACTCATTTTACGCTCTCAAGAGTTCGATTATTGTTAAACACCTGCATTAGTTATTAAATAACTTCTATAAATTCTACATTCTCTAATTCTTGTAAATTTTTTACAAGAATTAGAGAATGTAGAATTTTGTTCAACGTTTGCCTGTTATCGCTTCTATGGTACCACAAAAAAGCATGGAACTGTGGACAAAATCTCAAGGGAGATAAAATCGTATTAAAAGTATGTGGTGCTGCTAGGAAACGGGAAAATACTGGAAGCTAGTTCTTGCTCTGATAAAGACCGTAAGGTCGAAACATAGAATAAACATTGTTTTATTTCAATCTCCTCGAGTGCTCGGATCTCAGCTTCCTTTTTCTACAATAACAAAATATTATATACCTTTTGAGTCTGAGAGGCCAAATCTCATCAAATGTTGGTCTGTGGCTCAAATGCCCAATAAACAATGGACCTTGATGGCTTGATATGAAAACCACTGCAGTAAGTGATTCTGATCAAGAGCAAACTCCAAGCATGCCAACAGTGACACACTGCATACATTCTAAGTTCTCACCAATATTGTAGACAGTGGCAGATGTAGATCCCCCAGAGCCGCAGGGGAAGTCCTCCGCCTTTGGGACGTCCCAGGTCTGAGCGTGGTCCCACTGCACCAGGGGGGAGATCAGCGGAGTGCCCGCTGGCACCGGGTACTCCACAGACGGACACATGCGGTTAACGCCCACACTGACGCTGCAGAGAGAACAAACAAGAGCAGAAATATGACAAACAAGAAGATTCACTTGTGTACAGCAGAGCTACTCGACCTGGGGGGCCAGCCCAGAATAAAGATGTAACGGCAACAAATACTGTTTTCTGTTTATTCCAGTAAAAAAATATAAAGAAGTCTTGCTGTCCCGACGGATCAGAGAAAATATTTTTTGAACAACTTAAGCCCTATTTTATACTTTGTCATGCAAAGTGTTACATGAAAAAAAGCTGATCTATTCAAGCTCACATTGCTCTACAATATGATTTTGACAATAATTACGCGCCCAAAACAGGAAAAGCAGGTGGTTAACTCAAAGTGATAGTACACCGGCCAAAGTGAACTTTGTGAACCTATTCTGTTCAATATTCTGTTCGAAAATTATTGTATTATTCAAAAACCACTGAACTGGTGACAGGCCCGTTTATTACACCTCCCTCCCACCCTGAAATATCTCCACAGGTACACTAATGCGATGTGATTATGTGATGCAACAAACCCATTCATGTAGAGCTTGCCAACGTGTGAGAGGAAGAACTCCAGGTTGTTGACGTGGCCTCTCTTCATCAGGGGCAGGATGGCACAGGTGGGCTTCAGGCTGCGTTTCAGGATGGCCTATGGACAGGGGGAAAGAAAGGAAGGGGTGGGATAGTTATTATAGTGTTGCATTTTTTGTTTGTTTCTATTTTGTAGTTTTAGCTTGCTTTGTAAATACACGTTTAATATTTCAGTTAACCAATTATAATTGTTTTAAATTCTAGTTGTTCGTTTTTGTTAACTATCGTCACTGTCAGGCAGAAACCTCTTTCTCCAAGTTACAAATGTGTATGTTTTATTTTTCTTTTGTAAAATAAAGTGAAAATAGCAGATCTACAAGTACACTATTTTAAATCGGTTTCCACCCGACAACGACACTATAATAATAACCCTGGTCTCTTCACGGCAGTTCTGATGGCATACCTGCAGCAGCGCGTGGGGCGCGATCTCCACCACAGCGGCGTTGTCAGGCACATGGTTGAGGGCCTCCTGGAACAGCACCGGGCTCACCAGGTTGTTGACGTGGTATTCGGCCGAGCTGTACAGGGACAGCGGGGACTCCCAGTCTTTCTCTGGGATGCTGGTGCTGACCCAGCGGGAAGAGCGCTGTCTGGGTGTTTTGATCACCTTGCAGAGGAGGCAGAGAAATGTATTCGGTTGGTCAAAATACGGGGGAATAAAATCCTGTATGTTAGGATTAATTATCTTTACTGAGGTTAAGATTATGAATAGGGTTAGGTTTTGGCACCATTTTATTGAGGTTAAGGTTAGAAATAAGGTTAGGTTTAATCGTTTAGGCATAGTTTACTAAGGATATTAAAGATCTCAAAGGAAAATAACAAATAAGCCTTGCATTACCTGAGTTTCCTTATAGTTGACCTTGTATAAGTGAACTGTACTGTCATGAAACTGTACCTTTTCCTATCCAAAACCTCTAATAAATACCTCAATCCATCAATCAAAAGGCATAAACCAGCGACTCTACTGGTATACTGCTGACTGACCCAACATGAAGATAAGGTGGTATTACCTATTTTGACCAGTAGGTGTCACTGTCATACTAGGTGTTTTTCTGTGTGCAGTATAGTAGTTGGCACTTGGCAGGAATGCATACCTTCTTGAGGGCAGCAAGCAGGTTTGGGGCGATGGCAGCCATGTAGTACGAGTGGAAGGCCACTCCGGCACTACGGACCTCCTTGGCAAACACGCCGGTCTCCTTCAGCTCCGCCACAAACTTACTCACAGCTTCCTGCAAGCAGCAGACAGACAATACAACAGTCATCAAGGTGTTTCAACATGCGGGGCTGGAGCTCAGGGGGGGGGGGGGGGGGGGCAGAGTCTTAAGAGAGGTCCTGTTTAAAGGAAGAAAACAGCATGGCCATCCTGTGTGTTAAAAGACAACTTTGTTTTTTTACAAGAAGGGTTCATATGTTAGATAGTCATTAGAGAAAAGAAAAGATCAGTGTTAAATTGTTTTCATTTACTTCTTTCTATTGTTTTAGTGATTTTAACGATTTTGATTTGTGGCTAAATATGTCTTTTTAGACACAATAAGCCCATTCCCAAGATGCACCGCAATCTGTCATGGGTTATGGGTGCTGGTGTAAAATAGTAACAAAGAAATTGTCGGCTTATTGTGTCTAAAAAGACATATTTAGCCACTTGTACGCATGCCCCCAACCACTGAAATCAAAATACTAAAATCGCTAAAACAATAGAAAGAAGTAAATGAAAACATTTTAACACTCATCTTTTCTTTCCTCTATTTACAATCTAAAATATGAACCCTTTTTGTAAAAAAAACAAAGTTGTCCTTTAAAGGGGAAGACCACCCATTTTCAATATTGAAATATGTCATTAATATAACTTAGAGGAGTTGTGTGGAAATAGAAAAAAAGTTCCCCCACCTCTGTGTTGCCTAGAACTGGAGGATTGATTTTGGGGTTTGTATTGTAAAGTACAATGTGTGATGTCATCAAGTTGTAATTTACAATACAAACCCCAAAATCAATCCTCCAGTTCTAGGCAACACAGAAGAGGGGTAACTTTTTTTCTATTTCCACACAACTCCTGTAAGGTATATTAATGACATAGTTCAATATTGAAAATGGGTGGTCTACCCCTTTAATCAGGATCTTTAAATTGTGATGATATGCATGCCAAAATGTTAACCAATATTCATATGGTTAAAGTGGACCGCAATAGAAATAAGCCGCTGGCTTCTTTGCGTTTATCCTTTTGATAATGGTGTTACAAATTAATGTATGTCATTTTACATATGTTTTTGTTATCAATAAAGATGTCAAAGCCAAACCAGATGACACATATTTTCAGGTAGTTATTGAAAGCTCAGATTATACAAACAAAGAATGAATACTGGATATCTAAATTACACTGGAGTCTACAGTAAGTCTCCATTCCCAACTACAAGACAAAGACATTCTTCTAACCTACAACCACAACATCTTTATGTGTTCTGACCACATCTGGATATCATTATGTGTACATTACTACTTCCAACATAATAACCGGGACCCTGTTGGTTCAGCACATATGTTCTACCCATACGTGTCCTTCTACACAGGGTGAGAACATTCAGTTCTATGATCTTTCATCTTACTCTACCCAAAATGTCTGTAGCTATTTCTAGCTAAAGATGAGCTTGTAGGTCGCCTATTTTTTGACAAAGTAAGGGGTTTAAGTGGTTAATGAAGTGTCTGTTTACCTGAGGACCAGAGATGGTGACGGTGTCCTCTGCGTTGTGACAGGCTGGGACCACTCCCTGAGGACACTGGGCCTTGCACTCCTCCCATGTCAGCCCTGAGACACACAGACAAATACAAAAGATGACATGAAATAAAGAGTGTGGTGGACATGAAAAGAAAGGGGTGGTCAAGGTACCCCAATGGGTCCTTTAAGGGGTGGTCTCCAGCAACAGTTTAACCACTGGTAACCCTGTTTGATTCTTTGGCAGTTCGAAAATAACACATCGACAAGCTAACTGTCAGATGATCTTGAGATCTGATCTGATAATTTTGAGGTATTTGTATTACAAAACATACATTACTCACTTCAGCCATATAAGTTTTTTTTGCCATTTGAAATTCGCCATTAGATCTGCTATTTTCAAAAGATTTGTATACATTAGAAAACTTTTGAAATGGGACATTCTGCAGTACTTTTGGTACTTTAATTACATTTCGATAACAACAATTTTGTACTTTTAAAATTGTAATTCCGGACTTTTACTAGAGTATTTCCACATTGCAGTATTGATACTTTTACTTTACTAAAACATTTGAGCACTTTTTCCACCACTGCATACATTAGGGATGTGAAAAAAAATCGAAAATCGACTTGAAAATCGACTCATGCTCACGGCGACTCAAAAAGTACGAGTCGAAAAATCGAAATTTTTCCCCCAAAAATGTTTTAATCGCTTCAAAAACGTTATAAGCGTTAATGTTTTCCAAATGTGAGAGGACCGGTGTGTGGGTCTCTGTGTCGGAGACGAGTGCATGTCTGTGTTGTGCATGCTTGCAACTACTGGTTGAGAAACACTGCTGGACTGGTCTGATGCGCGCGTCATAGCAGTGCTATATTAGAAGCAGGAAAAGGTACAGTTTGATGACAGTACAGTTCACTGGTACACGGTCAACTAAAAAGAAACGCTCAGGAAAGACGTACAAACAGGCTATCAGTCCTCCTCACACACGCTGCATGCAGTATTCCTTACCGACGGCGGCCATTCCTCCAGGAGGCAGTTTGGCCTCCTTGATGCAGCGGCCTCTCCAGTAGGCAGCCAGCACGGCCTCGCTGTGGCTGAGGGAGCCGTCGGCGTAGCCGCAGGCCAGCTCCCCTACAGAGTGGCCCACGATGCCGTCTGGCTCCAGGCCCAGCTTTGTCAACAGGTCAATCTGGGCTATCTGTGACAGGCAAGGGGGGACAGGGAGAGAAGTTGTGCAACTTTGCCGATTTGTGTCACTTGTATACCGTCGTTGTCGGGTGGAAACCTTGTATGTCCGAAAAACATGTTTGTTTTGTATTTATCATTTTAAAAATGATTTAAAACAGATCTACAAGCACACAAACAGATCTACAAGCACACAACGCCTCGCGGTGCGAGGCGTTGTGTGCTTGTAGATCTGCTATTTTCATTAGTTTTGTGTGACAGTCTTGTATGATGAAGCAGGGCTTTACTTTACGGAAAAACATACAGTGGTTCACAGAAAATTGAGTCGCCTCAGGTATCTGTAGGTACCTCTGGACACCCACCGGTCTCTCTGGAGATGGGAGTGTCTAAAAATAGGAGGCCGTCCTTTCAGCTTATCTTCTGCAATACAGTCAAGTGACACTAGATGGCATAGCAGAGCAATTAGTTTAACTATTTTGCTGGGGATTGAAATGAATTGAAATGAACCACAGAAGAGACTACTGTAGATACTAGAGAGTAATTATACTTTAAATGGTGTAAAAATACATTTTGGCATAGGACTTTTTCATTAAATGTTAATTAAATGTCTCATTTGTATTTGTAAGGGTCCATTTAAAACTGGCTATGGGACTAAAACGGATAATTATAAAGTTAACAGTTCACATGACAATGAGCTTATTACCAGCACTTAATAACAGTTCCACTGTTTCAGAGAGAGCATGTTTCATTATGGAAAAGCTCTGCTGTTCGCTTGTCTGTCTTTGTTTCCTTGTTGGTTTGAAAACATGTGTCTACCCATGTTTTTCTTAGATTAGCCAACTAATTCTACTATTTCTTTGCATTTGATGTAATTGGTGTTGGTGTAATGATGTATTACCTAAGTTCTAAGAATTACTTGAGTTCAATGTTGAGGTATTTGTATTTTACTTTAGTATTTACAAATTCAATTTGGTGGTCATTACTTCACAGTGTCTATATATCATTGATTACTGCACCTCTCAGTTCTCAATTATAAACATTTATAATCATGTAGTCCAGGGGGCGCCTGAGGGATTGAGCATACAGTTATGAGAGCACTGGCCAAACTGCATTCCTGGCACTCAGCCGATATCACACGTCGGCTTTGTCCCTTTCAATGTGAGCAGGGCGTCACCCAGCGTCAAAGCCCGCCTCCACATCCTGGCTGTCTGCAAAGGCTGTATGTCTACTCGTGATGTAGCTCTACTGTAGCCTATACAGTATTCTACCCCCACCTCCAAAATAATAAAAAAAAAATCTCAACTGAACTGTGTCATGTTCCCAGCCTACATAGGCCTATACTGTGTATTTACCCTTCAACTATAAAATATATATTGTTTTTAATGAGACATGCTTTGTAATTAGGCTATGCTCCCAAATCCATATTATTATCGTCTGTTCGCATATTTCAATGAGTCCCGCAAAAGGAGGTTTTTAGCGAGGTGAAGTGAAACACCAACAAAAGTCACCTGGAAGATGAAGGTCGGAACATTTATAGCCTATGGAGCATATTTCTGGACATTATCTACGGGGATGGGCTATTTCTCTATCAAAATAACAACTTTTCTAGTGTTATTTCTTATCCTGGTAAACATCATGGGTCTGTCTGACAGACAGCGTTCCTTGTTCGGCCATGTCAGATATATGCGCTTTCTCTAATTATCCAACAGAAGAGAGAGAGAGAGAGAGAAATGGTCAAGCCTATAATATATTCAATAGAAATATATTTGTTATGCCAAATTACAAAACCAAACCCGAGTGGCCCCGTAATGGTCTTGTCCAGTTCCGTCCCGTTCGGATTCTTTTTTTTTTTTTTTTTTAGACCTGTGACATTGTCCTGAAATCCGTTTATTTCCGAGGTTCAGAGAGACCCGAGCATTTAGCTTATGATTAGGCTATTAAAAGTCCATGCGTGCCTCTGCCTTTCATGTGGTGAGGTCTACTCAATCTAACATACTGCTTTCAAATGTAAATGTCACAATAGTCTACTTGTTATCCTGCTGTTCTTATTTCAATATTAATTATTAGTGAAAGTTAGATGAAGTTAGAACTCAACTGCTCTGCTGCTGAGTGAGCAAGCCGATCGAGGCGCGATCGTCTATGGGCGGGATCAGCAAGGCCGTCAGTGATGAAAAAAAGTACTCACATGTTTTCCTTAAGTAAAAGTAGAAATACTCTTTTAGAAATCCCATGTTCAAAATATAAGCCTTAATTGGCTTGAGTAATGACGTTTTGGTATCAAAATGTAGGCTGTATAAAGAAAACGGAGCCTATAGTCTAGTCATTTCACAAATGTAGCCTACCATTTGTAGATTATACAAATATTTGAGCAGATTAAGCAATATTGTGAGCTTGTATTTTCAAATGGCCTAAATGTAGGGCTGAAGTGGTTGTATGCCTTTATAGCCTAATAATCGAAATTTGCAAAGTATCTAACTGTTTTCAAAAGATTGTAGTGGAATAAAAATAGCCTACTCGAGTAAATGTACTCAGTACACCAATGAAGCCTGCGTGTGCCGTCAATTCAACACGGGCGGACAATAGAACTGGTTCAACATGTTTGGCACAGATACTTGTGTATTGGAAGCAATTAGCTTGTCTAGAGGGTCGCCTATATGGTCAGCTGCTCCCCCTCCAACCGTCCTACTGTATATGTTCCATGTGATGTTCTCCCTTATAGACTGTTTTTATTTAATTTTTTGACACTTGCTTTGGCAATGTAAACGTATGTTTTCTCACAAAATGTCATGATTACCGAAAAGTATTGAAAAACAGTGTGGTAAATAATAGTTTGACATTTTAACTTGACCTTTCACTCTGTAATTAGAAAGGGACCCTTTCACAAAAGCAAAAGCGATTGGTCATGTCAGAGGCTTGGTTCTCAAAAACCTCCTCGCTGTCACATCTTCTTCTGAGACGTTGACATTTACCAGAAGAGGAGGAATGGAGAAGGATTTCTACAGGCATTAGGCCTACATTTATGACCATGATGGCATTACATTATTATTATTAAACCACAATCAAATGTTTGTCCAGGTGTCTGGGACAACTAATACATCTTTATGAACAACTTTATGAGGCTATTGGAAAAATGTTGCCTACTGCCTTGTTTCCAAATAAAGAACAATTTCAATTGAACATGTGAACATATATTTAGCTTATTATTATTATGTCACGTTTATGTTGTTTTGGGACAGTGTGTGAACCAATTATTTTGTAATTGTTTGTGTCACAACGTTCTGTCATTTGATGACTTCTCCGCCTCTCTCTCTCTCTCTCTCTCTCTCTCTCTCTCTCTCTCTCTCTCTCTCTCTCTCTCTCTCTCTCTCTCTCTCTCTCTCTCCCAGCCCTAGAATATATATATACATACAGTATATAGTATCAAAATCAGCTTACAGTTTTTTTTTCGATTGCTAAAACACATTTTTTTTAAATTTGGCACAATTTTCACAACCTTTACTTCTGTCCCCAATCGCTTGACTCAATTTGTTACTACTTTAGATTTCCTTATCATATTAGACTCTGACTTTCCTTCTTTACACTCTGATGTAAATTTCACATCACCTTGTTGTCAAAACACAAGACACACTTTTCAGGTTTGCACACACTTCTCACATAAAATCTCATAGCATCAATCCACAACACACAAATATTCAAATCTCTAAACTTTCGGGTCAGGCGAGCAATTCAGAGCCAGGTCCCACTGCTTCAGGCCATGGAGGAGGCTTATGGAGATGTGGGCTTTGAGGCCTGTCAGGGCTTCATGCGGCACTCTAGGCCAGGGGTTTTCAAAGTGGGTGATGGGGCACCCTGGGGTGCCACGACGGCAGTCCAGGGGTGCCGCGAGATCATTTGATAATATTTTGAATTTATTTGGACACTTGAAAAAATATTATTTATTATATAAAGTACAAAGTTATTTTCAGTCAGTTCTAACCAAAATGGCTATTATGTAATGGCTCAACGTTTTCCTCGCAACATAATCACTAAAATATCGTCACTGTCGGGCAGAAAACTTGTATCTCCAAGTTTCAAATGTGTACGGCTTTTGGTAAAGAAAAGCCATGCTACATCATACAAGACTGTCGCACAAAACTATTGAAAACAGCCGATCTACAAGCACACAACGCGTTGTGGGCTTGTTTGGAGTGTTTGGGGGTAAACGTTTAGACCTACAGTCAATAAAATGTTTTGTCTGCATATTTGTGTGCTGTTTTATGTTTGTCTATGAGAGAAGTGGGCATACACTGGGTCATTTTACAAAAAGGGAATTGGTTCATTTACCAGAGTAATTGACATTCATTCAGTGTGTTCCATTTCGACAATTGTGTTTTCAATTTTGCTCTTCAGTGTTCTGTTCATGCTTGGTAGTGTTCAGCCAAAAGCTAGTTGTGTTTATTCAATGAATGCATGTGTGTGTCATGTGAAAATATGGCTGTGTTTACCAAATGAAAACACGAGTTCCATTTTGTGAACATGTTAAGAGATTTGATGGCAAAGAGTTGTTTTGCAAAGGGATCTTCAACGTTTTCACATCAAGGACCCCTTAGTTGAGAGAGAGATGAAGCAGGGACCCCCACAACCCTTTGTACCTCAACCTCTGTGCTTACTGCTTAGTATGCTCTTTTTTCCCCTCCACACCTAAAGTATTTGCCGAAAATAGCCAATCTGCAAGCTCACAACACTTTGCAGTGTGAGGTGTTGTGAGCTTGTAGATCTGCTATTTTTGAAAAATTGTGAAAATGAGTGCAAGTCTTTGAATATCTTTGACCCGATCTTTGACCCGACTTCTAAATCCTTCCTCTAAAATCGAAATCATGCTGTTCTCAAACCTTTTCATGTGAAGGACCCCCAAAATTACAGGTATTTGGCCACGGACCCCCCATCTCAAAATATGTTATTCCAGGGACCCCCCAGAAGCAAATATTTGAGTTACAAATGTTCGCTTTTAAGTAGATATATTCAAAGACTTGCAAAAAAAAACATGATTTAAAAAAAATAGCAGATCTACATGTGCTTGTATATTTGCTATTTTTCAATAGTTAAAGCAGTCAATAATCCTAGGCCTAAATGGGTTAAACAAATAATTACAATTTGAGTGCAAAAATAACTTGAAAAGAAACTATTTACAAGCTCACAATGCAGGTAGAGATAACAAGTAACCAACAAGTAATAGACTCGAATAGTCGACTCATATTGAAGAATCGCCACCCCGTGGCTGAACAGCCACACTACACGTTGAAATAAAATATCACATTTCTAGGGGGCGCGGCTAAGAATTTGGAGGCGTGTTTGACAGAGGTACCTCTAGGCACCTCTTGACACCTCTAGGTGTCATTTTAGACTTGGCGACGCTAAATGTTGTAACCCACTGTACACGTTTAAAACTTGGAGATACAAGGTTTCTGCCCGACAGTGACGATATATTCATTTTTGCCCGGTCGGGACACATCCAGGAGTAGAAAACCACTTTTCACTGATCCCGACAGGCTTTGTTTCTAGATTCATGTATGCGTTACATGGGTTACATTAGCATTAAAGGCTGCATCCTGCAAAGTTTAACTGTAGTGGCGAGGAAGACAGCTTAATTGATAAAGATCACAAGATAATTAGACAATAGGAAAGCCGTGGAAGATGTCTGGCTGCACATTTCACCGTGTACTACTTTATACTAAAGAAAAATAAGGCAGAGGTCATTCTCAAAAATTGCATTGACATGGAATGTTTAAATTCAAGGACTTATTCTTGTACCTGTATGGCAGCGAGAGCAACAAAGGCATGCACTGTGTCTTCAAAGGTGTTTTCGTCGGCCTCCATGAGCAGTGTGGAGATGCACAGTCCCGTCTCCTTCAGAGCCACATCGGAGCGCAGGATGGACTCTCTGAATTCGGGCAGTTGCATCATGCTGCGCCCCATGCCGGCCCACTGGGTGCCCATACCTGGGTGGATGGACACACATTCACTTCAATACGCTGTCCAACTGAAAGACATTCTAGCTAGCAAAACACGTCTGCAATTACAAATGGGCTGGAGGGTCCACAATAGAAAAATACATATTCTGAAGCAAGCCTGCAACTCAAGTCACACGGCTGGATATGTGATACACTCTTTTCACATCTTCACACATCCATCCAGTAAAGCCTGTATCAGAGTCGGGTCCGCGGTGGAAGGCTATCCACCGCGGTGTAGTGCCGTGTAGTCTTTTTGAGCGTTAACGTTGTAGTTTTATGACTCAAAAAGACTACACGGCACTACACCGCGGTGGATAGCCTTCCACCGCGGACCCGACTCTGATACGGGCTTAATAATACGGTCTATTTACAGTGTGAAAAATGTATCCTCCCACCTCCAAACAAGCACCTGTAGGCTCTGACACTAGATTTCTCCAGGGGGAAGTTAACTATAATCACTCTCTTCTCTATTATTTGACTCGTTTTAATACTTTATATGCTGCCATTCTTTTAGGGCTTTTTAATCAATCACATTTTATTTTAACTTACAATTTTGGCTTCCAACGATTATGAGAATAAGATAGAAAAAAGATTACATACATTACCATTATGCTTTATTCTATTTTGTGTTATACCTCCAGTGCACCCCTTTGTTTTTACAATTGTGTGCTTTCACCCCTTCCTAAAAGCCCAAACTCCCTCTCAGCCAGTCTGTGAGTAGGCTTTTCATCTCGAGTCAAGATGAAAAAGAGCCTAAGAAACACTTTCCTTTGGTTTCAAGGAGTCTGATGAGGAACAACAACAAATACTGTGCATTCACAGCGGTGTCTACACCCCAATGCAATTTGTTTACTGTTCGTGCTCTCAATATTGACCAAAGTAATCGTGGTGAATTTTTGCCATATAGCAGCCCTACATTCTTTCTCAATACACCCATTTCACGCTTGGTCGTCTGACTGAAACACAGTAAAAGTGCTATCCTAAAGTGAGCATTGAAGCGCAGAGCAGACCACTCACCTGAACAGATGTACCAGAGAGGCCTGGGAGTGGCCTGCGCCTGCTGCACCTCTGTGACGTCGCTCTGCGAGCCAATCAGAGTGTAGCCTCTAAAGGGCATGCTGGCCGTGGGAACGTCGGCCACTTCGTTGAGCAGGGAGAGGAAGTGGTCGTCCCCGGCGTGCTCCTTCCCCTTGTTCAGCAGTGCGCCGACTGCCTCCTCCGTGCGGCCGCAGGCCTGCAGGACCCTGGGGACCGCCCTGGGAGGCGCCTCCGTCATCATGGGGGGCCTCTGGGAGACGGCGTCGACGGGCTGGAGGATCACGTGGACGTTGGAGCCCCCGAAGCCGAAGGAGTTGATGCCCACGATGCCCCCGCGGACGGGGAGGGGCTTGTCCACCACGCGGAGGCGCCCGTCGGTCAGTGCCGGGATGTCCTCGTTGGGGCTGTTGAAGTGCAGGTTGGGAGCCCACACGCCATGCTCCAGAGACAGCACCACCTGTTGGGAGGAGGAGCAAATGATCGTGAGGCTGCGCCGGGAGATGAGTGAGTGGATAGGGCGCCGACCACATAATCTTAAGTTTCGATTCTAAACGTCCCTGGTTTGATTCTGATAACACTGAGACCAGAAGAATTTGAATACTCAGCCTGGAGTACTACAAAACGAATAGGGGAACAGAGAATCTTCCTAAACAAAGGCCTTGTTCCACGTCTCACCTTGGCGAGGGCAGCGAGGCCAGAAGCGGGCTCAGGGTGGCCCATGTTGGACTTGGTGGAGCCAATGAGCAGAGGGTCTCGCTTTGATTGACAGAACACACCGACGATGCCGTTCACTTCTTGCGGGTCACCGACCTGGACGCAGAAAAGGAACGCCACAGTCGTTAAGACACACTTCCAACTGGACTGTTTTCATTTTGCAGAGGGCTTGTTTTAGTGACAAAATTAAGAAGCAAATAAAAAAAGACCTCACCTTGGTTCCGGTGCCATGGGCCTCAATATATTCCACTTGTTCAGGGCTGATATTGACCTCCTGGTAAAGAGAACGCACCAACCTCTGCTGCATGTCACCTGATGGGAACGTCACACCTGGGAGAAGGGAGGGGAGAGGCATTCAGAAATACCGTTTGGGATCAATATAGTATCTATCGGAGAGACGGCAATAGTTATATTGTATTAACATACAGATTGGTTAAAACAATGTTTTATTCACACAAAAAGATCTGGATTGGAGGGACTATATTGAACGTGTGGAATTTCTCTTTTGAGAGATATATAATATGCAGTCTAGTTCACATGATAGTGCCATGTAGTTAATATAAGTGGGATTCCTTCTGAGCCATTTATTTTGGCATGCAGTGAATCCAGGTGGTAAATGTTACAGCTAATATTAATAGCGCTGGACACTGTCTGCATATATAGCTCCTCATTCCAATGCTTGTGTCACAGTGGTTCAACTCTGACCTACAAGCAAGGACCCTCGCTGCCCGACAGACAGCAGGTGTATTTGTGATTAGAATGAAGTGTGAATTTGTGAATTTGTTTACATAGATATGTAGAGAGATAAAGACTCATGGCAATCCCAATTTCAGTGATTTAATTAAATCCCATTTCAGAGAGTTTATCATGTCTCTGTGTGGGGTTTTAGCCATGTGTCTAAGTGTCCATGTCCGTGTTTATAAACAGACACTGCTTCAGTAGCCAAGTAAGTGAGGAGTGACTGGTTGAAAGGTGAGCACGAGTGCATTTCCTTATTTTAGTGTGTGTGTGTGTGTGTGTGTGTGTGTGTGTGTGTGTGTGTGTGTGTGTGTGTGTGTGTGTGCGTGCGTGCCTGCGTGCCTGCCTGCCTGCCTGCCTGCATACATGTGTGCGTGCTAGGAAACTCTAGTTTAAAGTAGGCTGACACACTATACCTTACAGAGGTCTCCATCTACTTTTATCTCAAGTGGCTAGAGGTGTTCGGGTATAAGCCAGGGAGGTTGACCAAGACCAACAAAACAGAAAAATATATTTCTTGCAAAAGTGGCCTAATTTCTTCAAATTGAGATAAAAATGTATGTGTACTCTACTCAGCGACACTTTGACACATAGACAATGCAAATTGAACGAGTGATCTTTTTTTGTAACCCATTTTTCACCCAGTGCCAAATGCCTCAGTTGTAATCCTGGGCCGCTACTCTCCCTCTGCCAACCTGGGAAGAGCCACAAACTGAGCTCATGCTTCCTTCAATGCATGAGGAGTGAGCAGGCCGCTTTTTTATCACCTGACAGGGGGGAATTTTCCCAGTAGGACGTAGCGTGTGGAAGGAACACGTTATTCCAACCACGTCCTTTCCTCTCCCTCAGGATTACTGAACTCCTAATTACCAGCTCTACCCACTCAGTGATGGCCACTTCTAGCAAATACAAAAGCCGTAAAAGCACTACTTGGGCACTAGTCAACAAAAGAATGTGTCAAGCAGACAAAGAGGGTATTTTTAAGAATGTAAAGAGATCCGATAACCACGTGTGGACAGACAAACTAATCTAGATTGGGTGCTTGATGCCAACTAAGGAGTCAGAACAGACAGGTGGAGTCTGCTGAAGACTGTTCATTCTCACCCTGCTCTTTGTAACCATCTGTGTTGTTGCCAGCATTCAGAACTGTAGCATAAACCCTCTTAGCCATGGACCGCTTGGTCAGCATCACGGCCACCGCAGCCTCCGAACGACAGTATCCATTTCCTGGGGGGCAGAATTGGAAGGAAAAAATAATCTCAGTCATATTATGTGCAGAAAATAAGAAATGCAAACTCAGCTTCCACAGTATTCATAATATACTTTATTGTCAATACTGACGAGAATACAAATTTTTACTTATAATGACCTTAGAGCAACGATCTTCAACAGGAGGTCCAGGGCCTCAGAGTTACTACAAGGGGTCCTCCAAATCTTTGTGTGATAGAAACTTATTTTTTCCTTTTTTATAATTACTTGCTTGAACCCTAGCGGCCATATTCTGAGAACATAGCTCACAATGCCTCGCGCTGCAAGGCGTTGTGAGCTTGTAGATCGGCTATTTTCGGCAAAGAGGTTTGGTGTAGAGGGTACAGAGTGAAAGGTCAATTGTATTAAGTGTTGACAGTTAAATAGTTAAATATCTGAAAACACAAATTGACATGAATCGAAAATACACTGATGATAGTGCTGTCAAAGGATGAAACTATATGGAATCTATGAAAAGGTTGTGGGGGTCCCACTCCCTGCTTCATCTCTCTCTCAACTAAGGGGTCCTTGGCCTGAGAACGTTGAAGACCCCTGCCTTAGAGCTTAAGGTTTGAGGGGTTTTCTACCTGAGGCATCGAAGGACTTGCAGGTTCCCTCTGGACTGAGCATGCCCAGTTTCATGAACTGCACCGAGGTGTTGGGCTTGAGGAGCAGGTTGACTCCTCCCACGAGCGCCGAGTCACAGTGTCCGTGGCGAATGGCGTGGAAGGCGTTCTCCAGGGCCAACAGACCGGAGGAGCAGGCGGTGTCGATGGCAGTGCTGGGGCCTGAGAAGAAGAAGGTGGATTACGCAGGGAAATAAAACAATTGCCGGGAAAAAACTATACAAGTGAGCACAAAGTATAACTCTACAGAAAACCTTTCAAACGTTTTCAGATTTCATGCAGAAGAAACCGAAGCGCTGACGCTAGTTGCGTACCGTTGAAGTCAAAGAAATAGGAGAGGCGGTTGGCAAACATGGCGCGCTGGCACCCGGTCATGCTGTAGCCGAGCAGTTCCTCTGGGTCTCTGCTGAAGGCCTCGCCAGCCTCTGAGCCGCTCACCCCGATGTAGACGCCCGTCTTACTGCCACGCAGCGCCACTGGGTTCAGTCCTGTGACAACAGAGACACACACACACGCTTCAGTCTCAGCCACACAGTGGTGGAAAAAGTACCCACATTTTTTTATTAAGTTACAAAATGTACTTGAGTTCAGGTACAAAAGTATTGGTATTAAGATTTAACTAGAAGCAGTGCTCTTCCGAGCACAGGTCTCCACCAGGCCACACAAATCGGCCTGTTATAGCGCCACCATGAGGCTGATTTAAAAAATGTGGGGCAGAGGTTCTGAATTAGCATCCAGGGAGTGTGTGTGCTCAGTTTGGCAGCGATCGGGCCAACGGCGCCGGAGATTAGCTGGTAACAAGCAGGCCACACAAATCGGCCTGTTATAGCGCCACCATGAGGCTGATTTGAAAAATGTGGGGCAGAGGTTCTAGATTGGCATCCAGGGAGTGTGTGTGCTCAGTTTGGCAGTGATCGGGCCAACGGCGACTGAGATTAGCTGTTCACAAACTGCGAGGACGCACGCACGGACGCACGGACGCACGGACGCACGGACGCACGGACGGACGGACGGACGGAGGGGAAAACATACTCTCCCTCAGCCTTCGGCTGGTGGAGACAATGAAAGTACCAAAAGTAGAAGGTACCCATTATGCAGACTGTGCCATTTCACAAGTTTTCAAATGTATAAAAATCTTTTGAAAAAAGCAGATCTACAAGCTCACAATGCGTCGCATGGCAACTCATTGTGAGCTTTTAGATTGGCTATGGCCGAAATGTATATAAGGCTGCTGAAGTGGTTACTCTGTTTTGTAATAATAATCATCAAAATCGTAATTAGTAACTAAAGTTTTCAAATAATTGTAGTGAAAAAAAGAACAGTATTTGCCTCTGAGATGTAGTGGAGTAAAAGTACTGAAAATACTCCATTAAAGTAAAAATACTTCAAAATTGTACTTAATTACAGTACTTGAGTAAATGTACTTAGTTACTTTACACCACTGCAGCCGCACAGCAGCTACTCTATTATTTAACCATTTGTCTCTTCACAAGTTTCACCAGATGATGTTGGGATGACTTGTGACACGACACGGGTCATGATCCTGATTTGTACCCGCCGTCACATGGGGATTAGGTCTGAGGCTGTATGGTAGAGTCACCAGGGTGACCCCTGCACGCCACCCCCCTTCCTCACACAAAGGCCTTTTGTGCTCACCTCCATCTACGATGGCCTCATAGGAGATCTCCAGCATAAGTCTTAGCTGGGGGTCCATGGTGTGGGCCTGTTTGGGGTGAACCCCGAAGAACGCTGCGTCAAACTTGCTGATGTCTTTAAGCTTGCCATTTCTCTTGGGCAATCCATACAGACCTGGGACAGAATGGAAGGATAACATAACCTAAAGGTTACAAAAGAAGGAAACAATGTGTGTTCTCACTTTATTGTGTATTGTTTGTGAAAATGTATTAATCACAAGCACGACTCAAAACCATATCAGATGGCTGCTAGATCAAAATGAAAAACGGAAATCTGCATACCAAGTAGCTCCCATTAAAAGGCTTTTAAATCTGCACAAATAATGATGTTTTGAGCAACACATGCTCTTATTCACAACACAAAAAGTGTTGCTTGATATGTCAATATTTTTGAAGATAAAAAAAAAACCATTTTAACTCATTCCCTGCCAGGCCCGATAGTCCCGAGATTATTCCAATGTCTTTCCCCGCCAGGCCCGATAGTCCCGAGAATTAAAAAAAAAAAAAAAAAAAAAGAAATTCAAAATTTTTTTTTCAAAATTTTTTTTTGACCCCCAAAAATGGAGTAGGCATGATAGCAATCGCGAAATTGCATGTTTAACCCCCATAGCAACCCCATCTTTCAAGCATGGCAGCCATTTTGGCAGCCATCTTTGTTAAACATAGTGGCTGTTATCTCATGAATGCCTGAACGGATTTCCATTCGGATTTTTTTGTTTGAAAGCTGTGAGCAATGTGGACACACGTGGTGCATTATCTAGGCATGGGTGTGCATGATCCGTGCACACCCAATTACATGGAAGTCTATGGAGACGAATGGCAGGTGGGAGTACGGAGGTATGTTAAAATGGCGGTCAATGTGTTAATGGGAGAACTGAAGTTTTTCTGTTTCAACTTAATCATCAGGAGTGACATAACATTTTATACATGTTAAATAAGAAATAAAACAAAAACTGGACTGGATGACATTCTTACTGTACTTAGTTTAGTAGTTTTAAACAGATACAAGCTAGTTCAGGTAAGACTAACAGGTAGAGGATAAGTGACAGATGTTCTTTCACCAAAACACACTGTCTTTGGAAACCAGCAGTTCAGTCTGTGTGTGCCATTTTCAATCACTATGCAAACACTGTATCAGCAGGCCCCCTTTCCTGTTCCATTTTCTCAGAACCTTGCCCGCCCACTCAGTTCTAGTCTAGCGTGGCACGTGCGTGCGTGCGTGCGTGTGAGACTCGTGAGTGTGTGTGTGCGCGTGTGTGGTCTACTGGGTGTCGGCCGGCCTGGTTGGGACCTATTCAGCACTTGAATGTGAGCTCTAGGTGGTTGCCAAGCACTGAGGGGATGAGTGGTGGTATTCACACCGAGGGGCAATATGGAGAGAGACACAGAGAGAGAGAGAGAGAGAGAGAGAAAATTGGGAAAGGAAAAAAGGCACTTTACGTAATGAGGAATGGACAAGAAATAGGTCCAGGACGCAATAACTTAGACTGAAGAGAAGACGATCAGAGGAAAGCAAGACTGAGAGGCTGAGCTGAGACAGCGGAGTGGTTTTATACCGGCATACAACAGAGTATAAATAAAGCATGAGAATTGCTTTGATTGTAAGGACAGGGGACATCGCCAAATCGCCAATAAAAGGTCTGCTTTTGGAAAACAGCCGTGTAGCAACTTGACAACTTCACAATCAGTGCAGTAAGTATTAAAAAGAATGCTAAACGAGAAGGCACTGCTTGTTGGGAGGAGGCGGGGCTGTTGTAGCGTGTATGTGTGTGTGTGTGTATGAGAGAGCGAAAGAGAGAGAGCTACAAATCACCCGGCCACCATTGCCAAGAAGTCTAATTCAAAGTCTGCAGCTTTACTAGAGAGTAGTACAGAGAGACTACTCCTCGCACGGCTCTCATATAAGCTCTAGGCTTCATGTGGGTTCATTAGAGTTCATTCATTAGGTGGAGTTTATAAATCCAAGGTAGTAACCTGTCCAAAATCCCACATTCATTCATGCAAAGCTTTATTCAAGCCTCGAAAAACCACTGTGGTTTCACTCATTTGAAATGATGTCGAGCTATTAAGGTGTTAATGCATTGTAAGCAGCATTACAATGCACTTATAAATATAAGTGTATAGGCAATATAACTGCTTGTTATAAACCTTTATGAGGTATTAGTGCTGGTCATAATGCATTATAATCTCTGTAACAGCACATTATAACTACCATATCTTAGTCAGTTATAAGGTATCTTGTTCTAAGTTGTTAATTATGCATAATTCTGAACATGTTTAAACAAGTGCTATGATGCCTTAATATGAATGCAGTTATAATGCATTATAGACCTGACTTTTAAGTAAAGTGCAACTGCTACCTGGTAGTTAACGTGCTGTTATGCTGATCTTGAGGATACGTTAAAGATAACTGTGTGATCGCTGCACAAAAGCTAAAGGCAGATTTTCCAAACCAATGGGACTTGAAGCATACCAGGCATTGACACTAAGGCTTGCCCACCTGCCCCCGGCAGGTAAATAAAACTTTCGGGCAGGTGAAGTTTGCTTTCAGGTTGCCCGACCGGACAAGTGCTCATTTGAGAGGGGACGCAACCGTCTATAAACACAACACAAGATATCTGTCTAAACACCTGAACGTGTCCATAAAAAAAGATATATAAAATGACGAAGTGTGAAACCATAGCAATCATAACTATAGGTATTTCAATTTGGATGTATTGAGGTATGATTAAAAAATGTTATTGAGTTAAATTGAGTGGTAATTAAAATCTTACCTATCATTTTATAATGGACGATTTACTTTTTGGGCAAGTGTACATGACCTTTGGGCAAGTAGAACATGACCTGTACTTGCCCGATGGGACCTTAGTGTCAACCCCTGCATACTTTGCCATACAGAATGCACATGCACTGTATCCCTGCAGAGACCATAACTCAGCAAGTGGCGATTAGTGGCAGTAAAGATAAAATGTTCTGCTCAGCTGATCTGGTCAGACGTCTGCACAGCGATGCGGAAAGCCTGGATTACGACATTTCAAAGCAAAAGATAACGACTGTCATATCTTATCTTTGCCACCGATAAGGGGTCGTTCTGACTGGATCGAACGACACTGATAGCTCTTTGCAGGTCAATGGAGTTCCTGGAGTGCGACTCAGAACGTGACAATTCAATCACGGCCCAAACCCACGCTACAATTATTAAAGGACCACCTCACCTCTGGGACAACCAGATCTTATTTTATTGTTGTTTGAGACACGATCAACACAATCCTGAGTTCTTCTTTTGTGTTCAATCTGTGTTTCTAGATATTTTAGTATTTCAGCATGCTACAACTGGTCATATGATGCATTTTGCATCATATGACCATATAAGATCTGGTTGTCCCAGAGGTGAGGTGGTCCTTTAACCACTTGAAACCTAACCTCGCATCAACAGATTTTCCACTGCGGAGGAAGGCCTGGTATTCATTCTAAACCGTGATCCGGTTTAGATAGAAGAACATTTATTTTGTGAGGGTACCTACACTAGGAGACACAGGGAGAACATGCAAACTCCACACAGAGATGCCCCTTAGCCAACCCCACCTAGGGTATGGGCACTGATACGTGGAGGAGAGAACACGCCCCCAGCACCCACAGCGTCCCCAGTGGGAATCAAACGCAGCACCTTCTAGCTGTGAGGCAACAGAGCTACCGACTGTGTTTTTCTTTCTTGAATGTAATGCCTGGATCCCGAGGCTACCCACTGTGCCACCATGCCCCCTAACGTTTCTAATCTGGGTCAACCATTCTATAATCTCACGATGTGTCGCAACACATTGTGAGCTTGTAGATTGGCTATTTATGGCAAAGACATTTGGTGTAAAGTGAAAACGGGTGGGGCCCTGGGAGACTCCGGGATTTATAGCATTTGCTAGATCCGAGACAAGAGGTGTGCAATTAGGCTATATTCTGAACCTGAACAAAGTCTTACATGTTGCTAATAACTGCCTTTTATCTGCATAATATAAAAAGGAGTGCAGTCGCTTCAACCCGTTTCTCTTGATAATTTTCTTGTCACACTTATTGAATTATCGTCTAATTGCAATTATTTGAAATAATCACAATAATCTTTGCATCATCGTTTCCATGTTGAAAAAGGTTCATACATTTTCAAATATAAAAAATGCAGAAATAGCAGATCTACAAGCTTTAAACGCATGACTTTGTGACACATTGTAAACTTGTAGATCAGCTATTTTTGAATTTTTTGCATGAAATTATTAAAAATGTCAGTAATTTCTTCATTTCTCATTTGTCACAGCGCCAAAAACCATTCGTTAATTGCAATTATTTGCATGACATGTCTACTTAAATGTTGACATTTCGTGCCACCATCTCCATCAACTTGTACATGCAGGCTGCGGTTCTCACCTGGCTTCCAGCGCCTGTCGTCCTCTGTTACCATGTCGACGCCATTCAACAGGTTGTCCCAGAACTCCTCCAGGTTGTGGGACTCGGGCAGGCGGCCCGATATCCCTGCTATGACTATGTCATCCATACTGGAACTACTGTGAACACAAAGGGGAGAGGAAGAGTTCCTCTGTGTTAACAGGAACAACATGGGTTAGCAAATCACCACAATGACCGTCTGAAGGAAGGTCCACATCAAGGACTAGAACCATAACTAGGGTTGGGATTCCAATCTTTAACGCAGGGGTTTTCAACCGATTGTAAACAAGGGACAACCAGTACTATGACTAAGAATCAAGTGACCACTTTTGTGTTGGGTGGGGACATGGCTGTGGTGTGTGCCGTGGGGGGTGAAACTTGAAATGATTAATGTCTGTCTGTTTTAAGGCCTTAATTTAGTTTGTTGCACGATACTACAGGTATCTAATTCAATCAAGCCTTTAATAGTCATTATTCAACTGATATATGCAACTGGTCCAGAGTTCAAAAAAGGCTGAGAACCATTGATCCTATCTATGCCACAGTTAACTTTGTTCCGTTCTCTTAACCTCCCATTAAACTCATGTTAAATGATCTATTGATTGTAACTTATGAGCAGACACATGCATTTATATGTGCACAATTCCTAATAATCCAGTACAATTTCCCTTTTTCAGATTCTATCAAACTCCTTTTTTCTGTGGAAACGTCTTGTGAAAGTGATGGCGGAGGCCACACCACAACTACAATAAAAGCAAATGATATACTGTTATTGTTGCTATCGCTTTCAGCTCAATTTAATGAACTAAACATTGACAGCCAGTCAATAAGCAATCTACTTCCAAATCCTTCCATTATACATATTTCCATAAATATGGTAACCCATATTGTATTAAAAGTAACCAAAGCATTCCAAAAATGTGTTACAATTAAACTGGGTAGAACTTCAAATTAATGTCATTCCAATAAACACATAGGAAACACCCCTCTCCTCCACAGCACTTCTCCCAGCAAGAGAATAACCCGGGAATTGCCACCAGCAGTGCAGGAGAGACAACTAGTGAGGTGACCACACCCCTGATTACCACCACCACAACTGATTTACTAAACAGGAGAACATTAAAATGCATTGGAATACAACATTAAGAACACGTCCATGAACCAACCCTTTCACACAGTCATTTCCAGACGTCCGGCAATGTTCGGTAAATGGAAACTGCTGTTTAGTTTGGCGTGTGCATTGTCCTCAATTTGTGTGTTTATGTATAGGGCACGGGCTGCCGTGTGACATTATTGAAAGACATCACTGAGGGCAAAAAGATGAATAAAATAATGCAGATTATCCATTGCATCGGGCAAGGACCCTGGGGCCATGCTTGGAGGCATCAACGTGAATGAAATGAAACATAATCCATAGTTTTTGGGGTCATAAATGGCAGATACAACATTTGTAAAACATTTTTTTATATAATTATTTGTATTATTGAGATTTAATTGTAAAAAGAATAAGAAAACAGTTCAAAGACTTATTGTCTTTGAAGAATTTAGCGATTCTGGTTTTTGGGTCACACTTTACTTGCAAATTCATAATGTCCTGTAATTAATGATTAATTAATGATGAACTCATACATTAATTCATCATGAATTTATCATGAACTCATCATAAATTCCTGGTCCTCAACATTAACTACTGGTGAGTATAACCAAGTGTAATCATTGGTTAAGAACGTTATTCCACAGCCGTAGTGAGGAGGGTCGCTCTCTGGTAGTCGTTCAGAGACCGACCGTCCTTGCCATCCTGGGCATAGAAGTGGAACTGTGGAATAACGTGATTAACTAATGATATATTACACTTGATTACGTCAAAGTGACTACACAGATTAATCAATGTATGAGCTCATCATTAATTCATCATTAATTAAGGGTTAAGGCAATAATACATTGCATTTGCTCGAGTAAAGTGTTATGATTTTCTTTCTTTCTCTGCATAACATGTACATAACAGTACATCAGTAACACAACAAGTTATCAGTCCATTTTAAGGCTCCAACACAGCTAGAGCAGGGAGTATGTGCTTGGCGCCACTGTTTACGGAGCATTGTCGTTTGTCAGTGTAGATGCTCACATCATTATTGTAAAAGTTATCATTCTTGGTTTAGACTTCCTATCCATGGCTAGACCACTGTGGATAGCTAGAGGAAGATGTAATGCACGGTAAGCATGACTGGTGCAGGAGAAACCGTGATGGCAACAAAATAAACATGAAAATATGACAAATAGAGCACAAATCTAAGCAATGTACAGTATGCAGACCGTTTCTATAAAAGGACAAAAAGAAGAAAGAAAGCTAAGAATTTGTAGTGGACATCACATATTAGCCGTACAAAGCATTCAGATTGAACCCACATAGGAAGATAAGGCAAAAATGTGAAAGAGTAATAATAACCAAACCTAGGGCTTGAGAGATTACACCAAATTCTTCTTATATTTAGCTTAGCATCTCCTAATAGTCTGGACCATGTTTTATCTTATCTTATCGCTCTTAATTCAAGCATGTTCTTTTTATTCAAACCACACTGTGCTGGTCTGAGTGACAGTGACATTGAATAGAAAAATCGAATTGAATCGACAGAAAGGAGGAGGACATCGAGACAAAGCCTAGGCAAAACGTACCCTGGGGGCTGCCTAGTGTCTACTGTCTACTGCTCACAGAGACATGCTCTACCACTGCTAGGTCTCTGACCTCTTTACAAAGTAAATGTGTGTATGGCGCCCGGGCACACACGTTTGTACTGTATTGTGTCACATTATCACATAGTCTGCTTTTATTTGATGTAAAATGTGTAAAGTCACTGAATGTGAGTGTACAATTCTAACAGTCACGTTCTGTACACTGTAGCCCCAAGGGTCAAAAATTCTTTTGGGATAGAAATAATAGTCAACATTTGCTTCAAAATGCTTTGAAATTCTACACATACCCAAAAATATGAAAAGAGTGCCATAGCACACTGGTAGCTTATATGCTCTCGGTAGGGGTTATGGAGAGGAAAATACATCCCAACAGACACAGAGAAGGAGAGCGAGAGAGACAGAGAGAGAGAGAGAGAGAGAGAGAGAGAGAGAGAGAGAGATGAGAGAGAGAGAGGAGAGAGAGAGAGAGAGAGGGGGGGGGGGGGGGGGGGGGGGGGGGATTATTTTACTGTGCCCATTGGTTAACCGAGTCTCAGATAGCTGATGTTCTACTGTAAATGCATGAAAGAACAATTACAACAGACAATGTCGTCTTAGTCATTGGCTACTGTCTGTGTGCACACATGAGTGAACACAACTGTGTTGAGTTGGGTTGCATTGTGTGTGTGTGTGTGTGTGTGTGTGTGTGTGTGTGTGTGTGTGTGTGTGTGTGAGTGTCGCGCGTGTGCGTGTGTGAGCATGTGTGCGTGTGTGTGTGTGTGTGTGAGTGTGTGTGCACGTGTGTGCGTGCGCGTGTGCGTGTGTGCGTGCGAGCATGCGTGCGTGCGTGTGTGTGTGTGTGTGTGTGTGTGTGTGTGTGTGTGTGCATACACTTTGAAGTCACAGATCTTTGTTCTTGGTTTCTGGGCCAGGCCAGGCCAGGCCTGCTAGGCCAGGCCAGTCACCTCTCTCAGCCAGTGACGCCGCCATGGTCGGGGAGGAGCTACTGTAGCAGCCACTAGAAGCAGTGAAGCGATGGATGCTGCTACCTCATCCCAAAACAGTAGTCCCTCTGTTCATCTGCCTGCGCCCTCTTTGTCCCCAAACACTGGGTAACATAAGATGCATCTTCTCTTGACCTACAGGACAGTTGTCACAAGAGCCGTGCACGGCCTGGGAATCCGCTGGACAAAAGCAAAGCTTTTAAGCGCGGAGACTTCTTTCTGGTCTTGTCTCCTTTCATGCGTACTGTACACGTCGCTGAACCCACTGTATCAAAGACGCTTTTCAATCTTTGCAAAGTTACCGCCACGCCTGCTCGCAGAGGACCGCAGAACAAGGCAAGAAGCCTAATAACAAGTCAAAGTAGTCCGTCCAAGATGGACATCAGCACCGACTAGACAAAGGGAGGACCAATTGTTTGTCCCGCTGCGTTGCCATTCTCTGTTCTACAGAAGGCCATGCGTCAGTGTGTGGATGTGACACTGCGGTTGAGACCCTGCCTTGACTCAGTGAAATGACTGCCCGACTTCATTATGCTTACAGTTTGATGATAATTCTATGTTATCGGAAGCTTTGCCGGTTCCTTCCTGGTGTCCCTGTTTTGGGCATGGAATTATTGGCAGAACTGTTCAAAAACGTTCCACGCTATGAGCTTCATCAGCTGATGAAGGCCAAACTGTGGCCAAAACATTGTTCTTCTTCTTTTCTTTTTAAACTGTTACTCATTGTGTCCGGCGCTAGCGTCCAACTACCTGTAGGTGTTCACAACCTTCACTTTTGATGTAGGAGAATCAAACATTAAACTTCTCAGTGCATTCTGTGTATCTCCAACGGTCTATGTAAAACACATGGAAATATGTCACGTTATGTACTAGGCTGGTGGAGATCAACCACTCTCAAAAGTAAGATCTCGACATACTGAACACATTGGCAAGTGTGGCAGGATTTTCACATCCTCAGAATAGAACAAGATTGAGTTAAACATCAGTATATTGATAATATACTGTATCTATTCTGTATCATACAATTTTGAGTCTGCCTTTTATATGCTTTTTTGTTAAGCAGGCATGATCCAATCTGAACACTCTCTGGGGCAAAACACAATGAGATTGGCCATGTTATTTTCTCCAAGGTTACTACTGGTCAAAAAACATGAGCTCCTTGACAGAGGTAAACATCATGGAATAGAACCAGACACACGGTATCAGCCGACTGCCACACTATAAGAAATACATGAGATGGGGACAGGAGAGAAGGAATAGCATGAAAGGCTCATGCTGTGTCTAATGCAGTTCAGTCCATTGGTTCTCAACACGGGGTCTGGGGACCCACACGCAACCCCCCAAAAAAATCATATTTTAACTGGGGACCCCCCCACCCTGACGAGCACTAAGAGTTGAGGCATTACATTTTGTATAACACGTTATATTGTGAAAATAGACGATCTACATACATGCTCAACGCGAGGCGTTGTTGTGAGCATGTAGATCGGCTATTTTCAAAATTTCTGACTCTAATATTTGACAATTTGGTCAATGTTTAATTTGTCATTTCAGAGGTATTAAAAGGTCCTTAACGTGCAACATTGTTTTCTCTCTCAACAGTAAACAAACCAACTCAACGTTTAAGTGCATAGAGGGTATCTGCACATTTCTAATGTGACACTTTAAGTTAATCATCTGGGGACGCCCCAAAATTATGTGGGGACCCCCCTGGCGGTCCCGACCGACAGGTTGAGAACCACTGGTCTAGACTATGACCAGCCAAGTGTGTGTGTGTGTGTGTGTGTGTGTGTGTGTGTGTGTGTGTGTGTGTGTGTGTGTGTGCGTGTGTGTGTGTGTGTGTGTGTGCGCGTGCGTGTGTGTTGGTCAGAGTCAGACAGAGGCTGTGTGTACACGAAACTCAATAGACCCTCTCCTGTGTCACACCACTACACTCACATCACATCACGCCACACACACACTCACACACACAACCACTGTCGTCATTTTGGAAGCGTTATGACTGCATGACTCACCAGTGCACACTGCCAAATATCCCATAATGCACTCTGGCAGCTGGAAACTGACATTGCAACACTAAGCCCCAACCTAGAAATGCCAGGTCTGTAATTAGCAAGCTCAGCTGGTAAACAGACACACGCTCAATTCATTCACGTCACTTCCGCTAATACATTAATAATATAATTGAACCATAAATTAGAAAGACTAATTAAGCTATCTGACAGAAGCATTCATGTAGCCATAACGACATGGCTGAACAATATATTAACATGACAACATACATGCAACTCATGCTGTGTGCAAAGAGGTATTCTCTACATGAGATGTATCCGTGCACCAGTCTGTGTTAACTACACACACATTACAGCAACATTCTCCACTATATACCAATGTAAACAACATAGAAGACATCAGCATTGAGACTAGACATAAATCTCGTGGCGGTAAACCTGTGACATCATCATACAGTCATAGGCAGGCGCATGAGTCCACATCGGTGATCTCACCTGTCCTGGACAGTTGTGTTGTCTCATTGCTGTGTGTATTCTGTGTAATCCTTAATTTATACTCTTGTCATAAGGTGGTGTTGCTTACCCGAACATTGCAAATCTACACGCTCACAACGCGAGCGCGTAGACCGTCATTTCCGAGCACGCAACACTGTCATATGACGAAGTATAAATCAGGCTTAACGCAGCACTAAATGGGATTTGGTCACCTGGATGCAGGGGCCAGGGATTAGGCCTTGGAACAACACCAGCTCCCGACACAGTAGGGTATCCATGCGTACTTGACCCAGATCACACACAAACAAACAGCCTGCAGCAGGTTGATTGAGGAGATCAGTGACTGGCTGTCCGCTGCAAGTCAACGGTGAGCCGGGACAGAGCAACATGTTGAATGACGGCACAGTCAATTCAACACCTCAATGTTTTTTATTTAGTCCTCCTGGTTTTGTCTCAAGTCACAGTGGTGACAATACATGTCAGCAGTTCTTGTTACAAGGGTGGTGACACGAATTGTCAACGCTGCTGAAGAAACTACAGAAATGGTGAAGCCTACAGAATAGATTGACAAGTGGCATACTAGATTCAGTTTAATAACCCAAGCTCAGCCATTCAGGATACTCTTAAAGTATTTATTTTCCATTTTTTTCCGATCATTTAACCCTAACCCTAACCTCAGTAAAACGAACGCTGGTGAATGGTAACCTCACCTGGTGAAATGCTAACCTGTCGCCGCTGGTGAATGCTAACCTGGTGAAATGCTAACCTGGTCGGACCAACGGGAGGTCGAACCAATGCTCAGTCCCCCTTAAATATAGCCCACCAGGTGGAACAAGCACTTGGTGCCAGATAGTGATATATGGCAGTGGTTCTCAAACTTTGAAATTTGAAGGTCTCCCCTTAACTCTGACAGTGTACAAATGGTATAATCGTGTGTGGCAATATTTGTGATATATGTCCTATCAGTGAATTCCACTGTGGTGATAGCATGCCATGCAATGTTCCTGAAACGTGTCCAGACAGATCACACAGTTTAGAGGAGATAGACACCTTCTAAAACTCAGCATATGTTTGTGATAGAGGTGTGTAATGTAGGGAAGTTGCATCTAGTAGTGTGTGAAGTTCTGTCAGCAACATGCTAACAACTAACCACAGAGAAGCCCACTTACACGTGCAAAATCAGAGTAAACGGCATGAACCTGACATAGTAAATATTATCGTAATAGTCACATACTAAGCATGTTATGTATGCATATTCTCTGTATGATGTCTGTTTCTTCTGCATGTATGCATGAGAATATGGTGCTTCAAATAAACCAAGTAACCAATAAGTATATCTACATAGTTTAACGAGCATCTATCTGTACAGTGGAGGAAATTGCAGCCTGTCCTTTACACCCCCTTGAGTTGTCCTAACTGTTGATGTTCGTGACCACATTCATTTTACACATCCCATTCACTTTACACATCAAAGACAAGTGAGGGGAAAATATGCCACATCCCGGCTAAAAGGCTAAAAGCCTAAAAAGGCGACCTGGCAAGGCTTCAGTTCACAGGATGAAAAGAGGGACGACTGTGAGCGGATTTGAAAGACCCCCTTGAAAATCACCTGAACCCTCCTCTTCGTCCTCCTCCTAACATTTTTGGCTGGGCAGCATCTCTGTGATTTGTCCATCCAGGTCACATGTATATAAGGGCTGCTATGACTGCATGGTAAATTCCTCAACCAAGCATCAAAATGGGCCTGGTCCTCTCTCATGCACAATCAAGCTATTTTACTGAGGAGAGACTCACTGACAAAGAGCATACAGTAGTAGCACTGGCTTACACGGCTGTACAGTTCCTAAAGCCATCCATGTGTTTAGGCCTACTACATAGACTACTGCTACTGGTCATACTCTCCATAATTCCTGGTAACTTAATTTGTCTATTATAATGTGAAATGTGTTCAGCAACTTAAAATCCTATTCTGGCTTTATGGTTTTTCTATGCTGTAATTTGCATGTAACTACATGTAATTACCAGCCAAGTTCAAAGACAATATGACAGTGCTTTGACACACACAGCATTCTATTATAGTCTGAGTGAAACAGGAACTGAAGCATTGCTAGGCCCAGAGATGCTGAGTAATAAAATGAGAATCTTCATCCTCGATAATAAATCTCTGGAAACTAAAGTGACTGGTGCACCTTGGCATGAGCAGAACTAACCCAGTGACAGGCAGACTAGCAGGTGGCAGGTTATACAGTATGCTAGCTCTTTTCTTGAAAAATGTCACAATAAATCATTCTTTACGTTACAGTTACAGCCTCAGGGCCAGGCATTGAACAAAACTAAAACATTCGTTTTCGAATCTCAGAACTGCGCAGACTCGCAGCTTATATGCGGCATCGACAAAACGAGGAGAAGGGGAATGAATGCTAAAGGCAAAGCGTCTGAACTTAGACGGTTATTAGAACATATAATTATGCTAAAATATTAGCCTAAAATATATGTATTCCTTTACCGGGGAACCTAACCTATAGGCTATAGGCCTACAGTTTGTAGACAGTAGACTAATGTAATGTCAAATAACGTGAGTGACGTTCGTATAAACCACGAACATAAACGACGTTCCTCGAATCCTCCACGACTATTGCGTGCAAGAACATCCGCTATTCATATGTTTTAAAGCCTTGGAGCACTGTCTGTTCTACTATGTGCCTTATAAAATGCTGAATCAACACCCAAAAAAGTAATAGAAAACATAGATGGCAGTCGAGGGCAACTAAGCGGCGTGTGTCGTGTGTGTGAGATGCACTTTACAGTTACACAATTCATTCGTTTTCTAAGTGAAATCGATCAAATTTACAGTAAAGAAAGGACACCATCAATTTGCATTCATGTGATATATAGTCCTTTGCCTTCGCTGTTAACGTATACCAAATTAAAACATGCTGTCCTGTTATAAGCATCGACCATTTTGCCACATGCGTTAGCTGACTACTACTAGTACCATTAACTTACCTGTAATACGATGTATTGATGTGGTTTAAATCACAATAATGGTGAAATTCAGTGTTGGCAGTTGGCTGTCATGTATCTTTATAATCCTTTTATCCTCTGCCGTTGTTCCACGCTGGTGCTTCTCGACAGTTGTTCGGGGGGAATCACTACCTATCTCTCTTCCCGTTCCCTGACCAGCCCAGCTGCTGCCAAAAAAAATCTGCTCTCTTCTTTTAATGTCTTTCTGTGATCAATTTAAATGTCTCACATTCTCTCTGGCCACGCCACATGGGCTGACAGCTTGGCTCCGCCGCGCAGTCCAATGAGAAAAGAGGCAGGGCGCAGGATCCAGCCAGTGATGGAGTAATTCGCTGAACGGCCCCAGTTAGTATCAGGGAGGAGAGGAGAGGAGGGAGAGGGAGAGAGAGAGAGAGGGAGGGAGGAAAAAAAAGTGAAATGGCAAGACAGCAGGGTTACTGGAGTTCAGATGATCACCTCTGAAACACCCTGGATCATCCAGCACAGTCTGGAGTTCAGTGATCACCCCTGAACCACCTGGCCTGGCTGGATGGATCAAACAGTCTGCAGTTCACAAGATCACCTCTGAACGACCCTGGATGAGACACAGCGAGACTGCGGACAGGGACAGGGACAGGGACAGGGACAGGGACAGGGACAGGGACAGGGAGGCGTCCGAGTTCAAGTTCAGCATCACTGGCGTTCACACACTGGAGAAATGGCACAATACACAGGGAGATGATTGAGAAACATCCCTGTGCCCGACTCAGCCCGAGCAATGTTCAAGTCCAGTAATGCCTTACGAAATGCTACACAGGACTCAGCAAAGACTCAGCAAAAAAATATCAAATGCTTGGAAACAGTTGATAGAGCTGTGTTCTATTCTTCTGCAGCTATTTCATCATGGTTGTCTACTGGTGAAGATGCAACCTACGGTAAACATTTAACTTTCTTTTATGGGCTTTAATTCTGATTACACTGCTGTGATTATATATATATATATATATATATATATATATATATATATATATATATATATATATATATATATATGCTACATACATACAGGCCTATTTGAATTATGTGCCATTGACAGTTCAAATAAAATATTTTAATAATACTGTGTTTTGTGGTTATGTTTTGCATTGTTGTCTCTTCAATTCATAGTTATATACAATAATTAAATGTTGTGTACAAGGTACATGTTTCCATGGAGTAAAATGTAAAACCATGCATAAAGGTGGAAAAGGGATAAAGGGTTTAGCTTTAGTAGCCTATTTATCTAATAGTGTTACTTAATTGATTTGAGTAATTACCTAGGATTCACAACAATCAATAGTGGCTTGGCAGTGAACCTTTCATTATAGCATTTCATTTTCAATTTCAAATTGTAAAGCTGCCACTGTGCCAGTGAATTTCAGTTGATATATTGGCAGTACCTTATTGGAGCATACCTTCTTTTGTCTTTAAAATGTGGAGTAATTGAGTAAAACTTCAGATAATAGGCTACTTTATCCTACATGTAAGTAGGGCATAGATTGCTGGCTGGGCATTCACTTTCAGACTGGATATCTCATTGTAAACTGGAGTAGATAAACAGTCATCAGAGCAACTAGACAAAGACCCACTTGTGTAATATTGCATAAGATTACGCTCTGTATCATCATAATGTATATAGGCACCGGTTAACACACGTGGTGACATACATCCTGATTTTCGAAGTGATGTTTAGTACAGCCAATCACAGAGCGGGGGTGTGTGGTATTGTCCAATCAAAATGGGAGGGAATTGCTAGGAGATAGGGTGATGTAAAGGCGGAGCTTGTTGCCAGCTAGGGATAGTGACGTAGTAAGGAAGGTTTCGTCTGACTGCCTGGGGTTACTAGAGTTCAAACAAAAAGGATAACATAATGTTCTTTAAGGTTGTACACTGTTGTTCTATATGCTAAAACACAATCATCAAGATAACCTACTCTGAAGGCACTCATTGACCGTTAAGAACTCAATAAACTAACAAAATATGTTTCAATATTAAGTAATTAAACGTGCCATAATTTGATCAGTACTTAATAAAGGTGATAGTGTGCACAACATGAGGCAATGAATGATAATATAGAAATGCATAATTAGTTTAATACAAAAATATATTAAAATTCTGTTAAAAATGAACTGATGTTATTTGTTCTGCAAAATTGCTTCATGCTAGGCAGAGGCAAACGATAATTATCCCTGAGACGAAAAGGAATGTGGTTTTAAAAAAAAAAAAGGTATCTACATGTACCGTGCCAGTGTGCCAGACTTGTTCTGCATTCAACACAGACACGTCATTGTCATCTTCTCTGCCAAGAGAAACCGGCTGAGATGGAGACTGGCACTAATGTAATGCACATTCACATCCATCCATAGAAATAAAAGTATTAAACAGACATTTCCAATCACAACAAGACTGTGAGTCCCTACTGAACAGAAAAGTAGGGACCCTCACCTGATATGATCAAATTGGCAACCCACCTGAAATTTTATTTTCAGCATATTAATGTGGTGGAAAGACGGGGAGATCATATCATCCAGCCCCAATCCTAATCCATAGCAATAAAGCATCATCGGGTCCCCAAGAAAAGGAGGCGGCTATGAATGCAAAAGTAGGGCACATCTTTGTGCTTTTATATGATGCTTCCCCAGTATGTGTTGCAGTACGTAATATGCAATATATTCACATGATTCACAAGGGTACAGTTACACAGACTAACATCCATCCGTCAGTCTTTGATGTTGTAGTTTCTGATCTTGCCGATCCTCCCCGTCCCTGCCGTCTTCTTAGTCTTGCTGGTTTGTGAGGAGAGTGACATCCCAGTGGGTTTCCTCTTCTCCTGCACAGGAGCCCTGACTCCCTGCACCCTCACCTGGACTCCTGGACCGCTGGGCCCAGACAGGTCCTGCCGGCACAGCTCCGCTTCACCTGAGGGTGCAGACATCGACAATATGAATTATTGAAGTTAAGATAAGATAAACTTTTATTTATCCCTGTGGGGAAGGTGTCATAGCAGCAACAGCAGCAAGCGTGAAAGACTAGGTACAGTAGGTAAGACTACAGAGATAAGGATAAGATAAAAGAGAGATAAAATACAGGTAAATTGTTTAAGAGTCTGACACTACTGACTGGAGTATAAATAATATACAATCTTTCAGTATATTGATGAATACATACATCTATTGTCAATGGCTATACATGTGTTTACAGACTATCAACAGTGATTATGAGACATTATGAGATATATGTACAGTGTCAACGATCTACAGCAGTGAATACCTGTTTAATATATGTACAGTCTATCAACAGTGAATATGAATATAATGAATATATGCAGAGTCAACAGTTAATATATGAATGAATTAACATAAGTAAGTCTCAATTTATCAAAAGTGAATATACCATATGTGTGAATGTACTGTAAGTGAAAGTACCGTAAGTCTTTTTGGCAAAACCTCTAGGGCTGATCTATACGGATCAGAGGGTCCAGTCATAAATGCTGCAGGGTCCTAGTGCCGAAAATAGCGGAAGAAATGCACTCTTCACTAGATCCATTTTTCTATCCTAATCATTCTCTTATGCCCATGAAAGCTGCCTTGTGCTTTGCCAGATAACATATTCAGCACATCTTGCATCCAACATGCAACACTGAGGTGTTCTTCTACTTGTGCCAATGTCCTCCATCATTTGGAAATGCTTGGCAGTGCCGTCTGTGGAGCAATTCTTATCTCACCAACGAAATCACGTTTCACAATGTCAACGCAGGTCATGGCCGTCATGCCCATACGCAGCCAGGCCACACACGCACGCACGCACGCACGCACGCACGCACGCACGCACGCACGCACGCACACACACACACACACACACACACACACACACACACACACACACACACACACACACACACACACACACACACACACACACACACACACACACACACACACACACACACACACACACACACACGCTATCCTGACAGAAGGGATTCTACTAAAGAATGTTACAAATCAAAAAAACTTGTACAGTTGTGCACTTTCATGTATTACATTAAGGAAGGTATGGATCCATATTTAATTTTTGTTTTTTTAAATACAATATTGTCCTCAGTGCACCGTTAATTTCTCTGGGGATTTTACTGTGTACAGTGTGCCTCCAATGCTCTGGGCTGCCACCTGCCAATCTATTCTTGGTATTTTCAGACTTCAAAGAATCTAGATGCAAAAGGTTCTTATTAGCCTTATTCACGGCCCGCCCACCTACTTCCGTTTCTCAGCATCCCCCGGGTGCTGACTTCAATTTAGAAGGGGAAACTATACTGGACTTAAAGCCAACAAATCGTTATTTCTAACAGTAAAGTAAATTATAATGCTTTGTGCCGTTTACTATCTTGTGTTCTTGATCATGCTAGCCGTATTTTATACTTTACTATTCGGATATTGCATTAAATTTGCGATTTCTGTGCTAACTCTATAGGCTTATAGTAGGATTTTCCCCTTCAAAACGGGACTTCAGCACCCGGGGGATGCTGAGTGGGCGGGTCTTGAATAGGGCTAATTTACAATGAGTTGAGAAGAGTGTGCCTGTACATTTGTGTAATAGCTTAAACATATTTCATTCGAATCAGTTCTGTGGTTTAAAGTGTACCCAAGTCTTTTGCAAGTTTAGTGTTGTTGCTCAATAAGGTTATTATGTCATTGATCAGTGATTTTCAGTGTGATCTGGCAGCTGGTTAGGCTCGTTGAGAAACGGTTGTCTGGTCAGTTGTACAAGGCCACACATTGGGCAACCTCCCACCCTCTATCTGTTCTATCTATCGCTGACCCAACAAGAATATCGCTGCTGGCAGATGGAAACCTTGTAGGTCCAAAACATTACAGTTCAGGAAATGGAAAACACTGATCAAATGTAGTTATTATTTAGTCACAAACATTCGTCAATACTTTTCATTGGTTAAAACCCACAGACAGACTTAACCATTTTCAACTTTGGCATCCATATTTTGGTTGTCATTATTAGAATTCTCAAATTCTGCCCAACCCGACCATAACCGAACCCGACCCGACATTTAGGGCCGGGTAGGGCCTAAAATGTATGCCAATTAGTTCGGCCGGGTAGGGCCTCGGGCTCAATGAAAAAATAAAATATATATTTTAATATTGTGTTAGTTTTACTCTGTGATAATTCTCAATTACTTCCCAAACCCGACCATACCTGACCCGACGCTTTCGGGCCGGGTAGGGCCTAAAATGTATGCTAATTGCTAATTAGTCGGGCCAAGCCGGGCCTAGCCGGGCCGGGCCATGGGCCAGCCCAGTTAGGGCCAGGCCTTCATGTTCAGGGCGGTTGAGAACTC
This sequence comes from Nannobrachium achirus, assembly GCF_963921795.1. Lineage (NCBI taxonomy): Eukaryota > Metazoa > Chordata > Actinopteri > Myctophiformes > Myctophidae > Nannobrachium > Nannobrachium achirus. Next base: position 36,878,599 of record NC_137825.1, on the reverse strand, counting down.
TAGTCATTATGAAAACTAAAAGTTTACTTTTTGTTTTCAAGATTTAAAAAAAAGCAATCGGCTATTATTTCTACTTTTGCGCAACACTGGCAAATGACAAAGTATAAAATTGGGCATTCATTGATGAATAAAGATGAAATATGGAAGTACAATATTTCTGCCTAACAGCGAGGATATATTATGCACGGATCTTTACCGTTCAGAATTCTATGTGGGTGTGTGAGTGATACTCACAGTGTGCATACTGAGTGTGTGTATTGTGACAGAGTGACACTGGTCATATTGTTTTTAAAGCGGAATGTTGCCGGCATTCATTCTATTGTGAGGAGGACATATCTGACATAACACTTAACTTGTCCAATAACACTTCCCAATGTGTGTTGAGAGCTCATGCAGGAGAAACGCCTGCATCCTATAAGATAATGTGCTTCGACTCGTTTTACATAAGCTGGAGTGATTTCCCAGCAATATGCTTTAATCAATTAAAGTATGTTCAATATGCTATAATAAGACAATTAAAGTATGATCGCCGATCCGCCACTATGTTTTCTCTATAGAGCTGCACTACCCACTGAAACAGAATACGGATGTTCCGAGACAGGAAACAGGGGGCGGGACAACAACCCCCTGTATCCCGTCTCCGAACGCATTCACTTCATGTTACGCAATATCAGCGCGCATGCAGACACGATCGCTATGGACTATGGAGGGCCTTTGTTTTTTTGTTGCTTTCCACGGCATGATCGTAGAGCGAACGCGATCCGTTAACTGTCATGCACGATGTGCACGCACGATGTGCACGCACGCGCCCACGTTAAAGGTAAACAAAATGCCGGCAGTTTGGAACATTCGAAAATCTAAATGGCAGTAAATGAGTTAATAATAATCATTATTGTTAATGAATATTTTTTGCTCAAACGGTATGTAATGGTGTCTGTGATTTCATTATTCCTCTGTGGGTATGATGGACGAGGAGATGGGTTGGTTGTGAAATGTTATATTAAACGTTGGTGAGGAGACGAGGGCAAGGTGCAAGAGCTGACCAAATACACTGTTTGAATTACAGAAATTGGCAAGTCTCGCTATTACATAATTGTACAGCCTCTCAATGAAACGTCAATATGGCACTTTCTAAAATTCTGGCCAACATGCCTGTGGTTTTGATCACAGGCATGTACTTGGTCAGTTGGTCCACAGTAAAATCCTCACGTGTTGTTAATCTATCCATTTCTAACTCTGAAAGTGTAAAAATGGAACCAACCACTCCAAGTTAAATTGTGGTAACACTGAGGATTTGACTGTGTAGGACGGCGTTGATAAAAAGCCAGTTGAGAGAGAGAGAGAGTAACCTTCAGTGAGAAGCGAGGGACTCAGGCCTCGGTCCAGCATCTGCCACACCTCCCTCAGTGATCCCTCCGTCGCCACCGACGACAGCAGAGGACCAGACGGGCTGGAGGGTGGATGTGACCCCACATCCAGATGTGGGGAGCCCTGCGATTGGCTGAGCCGGGGAGGAGTGTTCTCTTTGCTTCTGGAATGCTGAAGGAGTGGAGGAAGAGGACAAAAGGGCGATGCGAGGTTGAGCGACTCCTTTTGCTCAACTTCACCAATTACAGTTTTACGTAATGTCTGTACATTATCTAGAAATGTATCTGGAAAAACGTAATACTGTGGATTCTAAACTAAGTATCTGCATATATGTATGTTTATTTTCATACATGCACCGATGCACGATAGGCCTATTTTGAGGTAAATGTCCATCTCTATGGACAATATAACATCTGAATCTGAATGGCCATATTATCCAGAGGCTACATTGGGAATATACGGTTAATGTTTATCTCTTAACAGTTCATTCTTTGTGTGAGAATGGAAGGTCTCATGGCTATACAGTATAAGTAACTTTGTAAACCACATATAAAGATGACCCAGAACTATTGACAAGTGTTACAGAATCTATTGCTGCATATTGTCTGGTCTCTCCATGATGAGTGCTGACTGAACGGCTTAGCTTTGGAGGTGCTTGCAGTGTTTTCAGGTAATCAATTATTTAGAAGTTAGAACCACGCTGTTACCTCATGCCAAGCTGTGTCTTGGTGCCCCTGGCCCCAAGGGTTGGCGGCCCCGTTTTTCCCCCGGCCTCCACTGTCAGTGGTGGAGAGGAGCGTCCCAGGGCTCTGCTCCCTCTGAGCGTACTGCAGCTCCTACAGAGAGATAAAACATTAGCTCAACCAGCTGCCCCCCTCTGCTGGTCACAGAGAGGAATGCACACAACATCAGAACGGTCACTCTGCAGTCACCTCAGAGATTATCTCTTCAACATTCACCTACACTGGGTGCTCAGTGCCAGGGAAAACAATGCGATATGGATATCAGTCATGTGGGAAGTACAGAGGGATTAGATAGGAAGCAGTTGAGCACAGTTACCTGTGTGGTGAGCCGGTACTGCAGCTGTTCCAGAGCAGAGAGACGACCCTGCTGGTCATCGGGTCTGCCTCCGCAGGAGTCTCTCTCTGGCTCCGTTGACTTGGTTGGTGTGACTGAGAGGAAACATATGAGGAAACAAAGGCGTATTGAAGATGGAGTGGGTTTGTTGTTGAGGCATGAGCGATGTTAGTTCATATGCATTATGCATTAACACATTGACAACTTGAGTGTATCACTCCATTTACAATTTACAATTCAGGCATTTAGCAGACACTCTTACAATAAGCAAGGTATCTATCAATACATCAACATCGATACATCAAATGCATTTAATTGTTGGTTAAGCATTTAATTAGCTTAACCAACACTTGTCTTGCACTCACTTGCTACAATGTTGCTACAATTGGGAAATATCTTTACAGTACACCAAAGGGATTGGCTCTGTCTCTAGAACATCTTAGTCTGTCTATATGTATCCCCCTCAAACATTTTGCTCAAATATGGAGCATGTCATTAAATACTTGCCCAAGAGTTCCACATGGTGCTCACAAACATGGAGCACAGTACTTCCGACCATAACTACAGATTGCACACTGAAGCCATGCCGTTATTAGACCCTGCCTTGTTTTCTTGTCAGGGGACGAAAACATATGTTGTATCGGTTTTGTGACTGCCTACAGCCACATAACAGCAGTGCTCCCTCTTGAATGTTATTGCTTCAACGTAACTATGCATGCTACAGTACATTGTTTAAATTGGCAGTGACTGGTCTGTTGCGTAGTGCTGGTGGTCTGTAGGCCTGTGCTGGTTTGCCCTGGGTGCTGCCCAGGTCACTGGGGGCCGCTTGGTACTTGACTGGCCGCTCGGGGAACACGTCTTCTGGGAAGGGCTGCCACAGAACCTGCCACAACTCTGCACGTGCTGGTGCCGGAGTAGTGCCAGATCTTGTAACCGATATCGACGCGTAACCGCAGAGCACAGGTGGCGGTTACGACTTGCTCGCCGTCTGGGCACCATGAGAAGAAGGTACAGTCTGGAGCCTGGGGCTTCGACACCTGTTTGTATGTCTTGACATCCCAAACCTCCATCTTTCCACTCAGGTTCCCAAAACCAGCCAGCACCAAGAAATGACCCTGAGGGCTGTAGTAGGCTGCGTTTCTGGCTCCAGTACCAAAGTCAAACACAGGTTCACATTTGAGGTTAAAGATGGTGGCCTTGGCAGGCATGAAACCATAAACCACACAGAACTCTGTGTATATGGTGATATGGTGTATGAACAGCATTTGTGTTTACAGTTGGGAGTGCTTATCTTCTCTTAGTGTGTGAACTCTGTTAACTCTTCTCTAATCCCCCGGGCCAGCGGGGACCCAGGATCAGGACAGCAGTGTGAAATAGCAACACACCACAATACAGAGGAGATCCCACACTTCCTGTCTGTGTCAACACTGCCCGGCCAATCAAAACACAGCTGCACTTCCTGATTATACTGTTCATAAGTCAAACACAGCAAGCTATGTCTAGTGGGCCCTAGATGTGATCTGTACTGTGTATGACCAAAGCATGATTGTATCATGTAATGAACGATAAAAAATTATATATATATATATTTATAATTATCATTAAAAGTAAAAACACATTTCGACTTCTACTCTGATCTACCTGAGAGGAACACATGCTCTGAACCAGGAATCGAACCCAGAACATTGTTACAGCTGAGCGGTAATGTGGACAATGCATTCGCTGGCTCTGTGCATAACTCCTGTGCATAACTCCTGGTTGTGTTCAGTTTCACATTTCGCAGCATTCTCGTTAGCAGCATACCTGAACCGGAAACACATGACATCTTCATATGTCATATGTCATAGCTTATAAAGTAAGCTATGACATCGAATCTACGTCACAGCTTAGCTACAGTATATATCACAGTGTTGTGCAATTTACAACCATCGCATTATGGTATCATACTGTGGATCCTCACATGCCTTTAACTTGACAACAGAGGCTTAGTCGTCTTCTTTTGGTCCTACTCTTGTTTGCTTGCGGGTACATCCAAGATGGCACCCCCCACTCCCCTTCTTGCAGTGCGTGGTTCAGATGGTACCACATTGCTCCGTGGACCACCACACTGTGAGGAGAGTCCCACCTTCCAGAGGGACAACAGACAGAGCAGACACGTGAGCTTCAGTAAAGACGGCTCCTTATTTGGATGGTGCAACGGAGACAAGGTAAACGTGGTGAAGGTGTCTGACGGGTCAGTCGTTTCCACCTTCGACCTGCCTAAAACTGTCCTTCTCCTGTTCTCCCCACTCAACACCGTCTTGGTTACCTGGCAACCATACCAGGGGGAGCCTAATCTTCAGTTGTGGGACGTGCACACAGGAACCAACCTGAAGGCTCTCTATCAGAAGAAGGTTGATTCATGGTGTCCCAGTTGGTCAGATGATGAGAAGATTGCTGTTCGGAGCGTTAACAATGAGCTGCACTTCTTTGAGGACAATGACTTCAACACCATCGCCAACAAGCTTCACATGCAGAAGGTGTCAGACTTTGTTATGTCACCGGGAGCACAGCCCTGTAAGGTGGCGGTGTATGTTCCAGGTGTGAAGGGCTCCCCGTCCTTCGTGCGTCTCTATCAGTACCCCAATTTCGGAGGCCCGACTGCTGCCCTGGCCAACAAGAGCTTCTTTAAAGGAGACAGAGTGTCCATGCTGTGGAATAAAAAAGCATCAGCGGTGTTGGTTTCAACGAGCACTGAGGTCGATAAAACTGGATCATCGTACTACGGAGAACAGGGTCTGCACTACCTGGGCGTTAATGGAGAGAGTGCTATGGTCCAACTACCTAAGAACGGTCCTATATATGACGTGGCGTGGAGTCCTAACTCTACAGAGTTCTGTGTGGTGTATGGTTTCATGCCTGCCAAGGCCACCATCTTTAACCTCAAATGTGAACCTGTGTTTGACTTTGGTACTGGAGCCAGAAACGCAGCCTACTACAGCCCTCAGGGTCATATCTTGGTGCTGGCTGGTTTTGGGAACCTGAGTGGAAAGATGGAGGTTTGGGATGTCAAGACATACAAACAGGTGTCGAAGCCCCAGGCTCCAGACTGTACCTTCTTCTCATGGTGCCCAGACGGCGAGCACGTCGTCACCGCCACCTGTGCTCCGCGGTTGCGCGTCGATAACGGTTACAAGATCTGGCACTACTCCGGCTCCGTTCTCCACCAGCAGGACACCCCAGCAGGTGCAGAGTTGTGGCAGGTTCTGTGGCAGCCCTTCCCAGAAGACGTGTTCCCCGAGCGGCCAGTCAAGTACCAAGCGGCCCCCAGTGACCTGGGCAGCACCCAGGCCAAACCAGCACAGGCCTACAGACCACCAGCACTACGCAACAGACCAGTCACTGCCAGCTCCAAACTGCATGAGGAGGAGCCCCCTCAGAACATGCGCGGTGGAGTGTCTGGAGAACAGCAACGCTCTAAAGCTGCTCTGAAGAACCAGAAGAAACGAGAGGCCAGGAACGCTGCTAGACAGGTTACGAAGATAGAAGCCCCAGAGACTCTCTCTAAACTCGCCCCCGCCGCCACGAACAACCAATCAGCACCCACTGGTGACCCGGAGACAGACAAGAAAATTAAGAACTTAAAGAAGAAGCTGAGAGCCATTGAGGAGTTGAAAGAGTTGCAGGTGTCTGGTAAACCCCTGCAGAAAAACCAGGTTGAGAAGATGCAGAAGGAGGATCAGCTGTTGAAGGAGTTGAAAGAGCTGGATTTAGGAGACTAGACTCCTCTTTGCCCCTGCATCACTAGAATGACACTTCAGGTCTAGGTGTATACTGTTATTCATGGTGCATATATTGTTCTTACCGTATTACGGTATGCGACACTACTTTCCTTACTCTGTATCTGAAACTCTGCCTGCCTCTGGGTGACTGAAATTAAATAAAAGTATCTATCTCTCTATCTCAGGGGTGGGAAACTTTGATGGAGAGGGCCACTATATTTCCACACTGACTCCAGAGGGCCACATTGCATAATACTATTTTAACCGTAAACGAATGTCCTATTTTGTCATTCTATGCCACATTAAAGTAGCAAAAATAGCCAATCTAGTAATCTACAAGCTCAAAACACGGCACGGAGCGTTTTGAGCTTGTAGACCTGCTATTTTTGAAGCGGTGAAAACCGCTTCCAATGAATGGCTTTGTGTGTATCACGCCCATATATGGTCATTTCAGTCCAGAATGAACAGGCTTTTTCAAAAACAGAATGTCCGTTTAATTACCATATATGGTGATCTCAGTCCAGAATGAACAGGGTTTTTCAAAAACACAAAGTATGTTACCTTATGTCCATATATGGTCACTCCAGGCCAGAATGAACAGGTTTTTCCTGTCTCGTACGTGTAAAATATCAGTCCAGAATGAATAGGCTTTTTCAAAAAGCAAAATGTGTGTCCCTGTCTACTGCATTGAATTGGTGAAGCTTCACATGACAATTCAACCCTATAGATAATAGCATGGTTTATATACTAAATAATTATTAACTTTGCTATAGTCAGCATGTCATACCAGCTCTCCAAATACATTCAGAATAGAGGTTTTATCTGTCCACCGCTTCACTTCGAACTGAGGTTTGATTTTTTAAATTGGAATCCAGATTTCTTTTTTTGCCAGACCCATGAAATGGGTAGGCCTACATAAGCAAATGTCGGTCCGGGTTTTCTATATAAAGGGTATATATGATGATGACATGATGATGACATGCCTACAAAAGGTATGATGTCATAAATGATGATGACAGACAGGGGGTCTGGCACAACCAGGTTGACCTGGTCTAGTTTTTTGAGTAATGTTGAATTGGAAATCAATCCTGAAAGGTTTAGACAAAAAAAAGAAGGAGAAAAAAAAAAAAAAAAAACACTGGAGTCCTCAGCAAGGCCAATATACCCAGCATCACCACCCTGCTCGCGAAGGCACAGTGGAGATGGACTGGTCATGTGACCAGAATGCCCTGTACAAAATGTCCAAAACACTGACCTGAAAAAAGACCAAAAAGCACTACAAGGATACTGTGAAATACTCCTTGCAGGAGAAGCTTCTGTGCTGTGCTGAAAGGGCAGCAGTGCAAATCTGTCAAGAAAGGAATTGTGCCAGCGATACATGGTTCTACATCCTCTCTGACCTATCCAGTGTACCAAAGAATATTCTATGCTAAGATAGTTTTTTTTTCCTTTCATTTTCAGCCTAATTATTGTATTATTATTGGTGTAATATTAGAGTTGCATTTGCTTGACCACTAATTGTGGTCTCGCTAAAAAGCAAGACCAGTATGTTCTCCCAAATCTTTATAGGTTATTCTCCTCAAAACTGTCCGACAGTCCAAAGGCAGGGCCTTTAGCTAATGAGGGAACAGCGTTCTTGGTGACATCACCACCAACAAGTGCGACCTGATATAATTAACAACAACATGTTATGCTATACTTTACGCCCCCTCTGTTATACCAAATCTTATGTCAAGTTTATTCTCCTAAAAGAAATGACCGACAGTACAAAGGCAGAGCCCTTAGCCAATGAGGAGCAGCGTTCTAGGTGACATCATCACCAACAAGTGCGACCTGATATAAATAACCACAACACGTGGGCTCGAGACCAGTACGTTATATCAGTACGTTATACCAAAGCTTTATAGACCAAGATTATTCTCCTCAAAAAAACTACCAACAGTACAAAGGCAGGGCCTTATCCAATGAGGGAGCAGCAAGCCCAAACTGTTTCGTAGTAACAGTATTTCTAGTTAAGAATGCTGTTTAGACAAATGCTAAGTTTGATGTTTACCTGGTATCCTTGTTTCTTTGAAGCACTAAATTAAATGCTTCAAAGTCATCTGTTGTCTAGTGTTTTGATAGTCTGAGTTCACTCTCACTATGGATAATTGCCTACATTGGAAATAGCTCGTAGACCGCAGGCTACGTGGTTATTTTACCATGTAGTCCAGCAGCGTTGAGTTGTGCACGGAGACGGTTGCCCATCTCGATCAGCTGCTGCTTGTCCCTCGTCAGACGGGCAATACAGCGAGCTGCCTGCTTCAGCTTGGACTGCAGAAGAGGGGCGCTTAGTTTGGCGCCCTGGACGTCCCCCAAGAGGCCACCAGGCTTTAGGCCTGAGGCCAGCAGCTGCTGTCGTAGGTGAAGGTTCTGCTCTTGGACCTGTCGCACCACATCACTCTGGTGGAGTGGAGAGAAAGCCACAGATGACTGTAGACTAAAAAAACACATTCAAACCAACTTCAGAACTATTTAAATTCATTGAATGCTGGATACTTGAAAGATATGAAATAAATAAAGTCCAGGACGGCACTCTAATTATTAGACAATACTGGAGTCCTGGACTTTGCGAATGATAAGTTAGCCAATACTTATGTGTACAGTTACGTATGTATGGTATGCTGCTAAGTGTGATGCCTCACCTGCACAAGAGACTATCTGTGATTCTATCTGCTACTATTTATATCTGCTGCAAATGTTTCTCTACTTGCACAAGAAGCATTTTTGCACCCATTTGAAATGTCCTATTTGATATTGTGCTTTGTTATCTGGCTTTGTTTCCCGTGTTTCTTTATCTATTCTTTACCCTTGTAAACTACAAAATGTTGGGAGCACATCATTTCACCCACTCTTTTACACCTGTAAACTTGTGAAGTGGCAAAGTTGAAGTTCACAGCAAGATACAGAACAGATTCAAAATACCTGTTCACAAACAATGGGCTCCCGTCTGCTGGCTATGTCCAACTTCAGTGCTGAGACCTGTGGTTAAACAAATAAATATTGTGTAGGTAAGATTACACTTTGTTATTGCCATAACAGTTAATACAAGATCCCTAAACTGGATAATATGGTAATATGGTTCAAGCTGGATTTGTGCCAATCATCATTGATAAGATAAGATTGTTAACTTGAAAGATGCAATTGGAAATTGCAAGTGTGGTGCCGTAAAGCGAGATACACTTGCAAATTAATTTTGCCTTACCTTTTTAATTTGACCAATTCAAGTCAATGGGTAAAATTAATTCAGTAAGAAATTAATGGCCATATATGGAGGTCTCTGTTATGCCCATATATGGAGATCTCTGATGTCATCAATATTAAGGCCATATCTTGGAATACCCATATGGACATACTGTGTCAGTCTCATCTCATGTGGTCTATATGATGTCAGACATCTATAATGTCAGTCATCTCCATATTTGGGAAAAGTATACTTTTTATTTAAAGTCAATGAAGAAAATTAATTCATGGGGACTCCCGAGAGCCACAGCCGCACCGTTTCTCCAATCCGCACCGGACTTGGCACAAATACTATTCAGGAGTCTGCCATGTGAATAGTCACATGGCAGTGTTTAACACTTAATACGGGCATAATGATGATCATTGCTCTGACAAGCACAACAGGACTGGATTTTCAGGCCGGGCCTGAAGATCTAGTCATTCCAAGAAGCTGATGCTGTAAGACAAATATGTGTTCGAAGTTACCTGGTTTCCCAGGGCAACCGTCTCCAAGTTGTTGAGAATGTTTCCTTTGTGATACTCGTCCTTCTCTTTGCGTACTTCCTCCAGCTCCATCTCCATTACGACAAGCCGCTGGCGTAGGCCCGCCTCCTCGGAGGCCCACGTTCTCTTCTGATTGGCCAGCTCCAGACGTAGCTCCTCCCCTTCCAACTGTTTAGCATGGCACTGAGGAGATGGAGGAGAGATGAGAGAGGGAGTTATAAATACAGAGGTAAATGGAGTACAAATTGAGAACTATATGTTACAGGTGAGGTGACTTGGGATCATGATGGCTTTAAAGTGGCTCAACCCAGTGTGTAGCTTGTCAACTTGCACTAGTTTGGTCGATCTAATAAACATTACCTGTTGTGTGAGTTGAGAGAGGGCAGACTCCAAGTGGGCTACTCTAACCGCCTGCTTCTTCAGAGCAGCAGCGTTGGCCACTTTCTCCACACGCAATCCACCTGATCAGTTGGACACGTACAAAAAGGACAACTTAAGATCAAGTTATTATCACAACACTTTGCAGCTTGCACCTATCCAGCAAGCTAGGAAAGCTTGAAGAAAGCTTGGCTAGAATTAATTTTTTACCCATTGTTTTAATTTTGTGTCATAAATGAGATATAACAATCAGACTTATCTACCAATTGTCTCATTGAGTGAGCGGATGTGGTTCTGCATATATGCATTGTCTGGAGACACAGGGGCCAGTGCCACTGCAGGCATGGATGGAACTGCGGGTCCTGTGGCGCCCTCTAGCTTCTCCTCCAGATGCCTGCACCGAGCCTTCAGCTCAGAGACCTCTTGCTCCAGAGCCTGGGTGTATTCTGATGTACCTGTAGCCGTGCAGTAGAGCAGATAGCAATCATAGCATTATACAATACAGAGTTATACTGAGCCAGACAATACTGAATGTGTAGAAGAATGAATCACTGACTTCATGGTCAACTAACACATGGTAATTGAAATGTTCTTGCCTATCGCTCCTACACAATTTACAATAAGTGTCAATACATCATACGTCAATACAAGGTATTACATCAATACATCAACATGAATACATCTAATGCATGCACATATGCGCATGCACACACGCACGCACGCGCGCACACACATACACGCACAGACCCCTACACCTTCTCTCTGATGTAACCATACAGTATGTATGCTGGATGTACAGTATTACAGTACATCAGAGAGGTCAGAGGGTCAGTCGCAGTGCAGTGGTCCTGGAGGGTTTATGGGGTTCAGTGCCTTGCTCAAGGGCGATTGTGAAGAGTTGGTGCAGCACATTACATGTAGTACTGTACTGACAGCTGGAATACACCCTTGCTGTCAGTGCTGGGAATCGAACCAGTAACCTCAGGTCAACGGCCAAAAAAAACCTGACCACATAAATGTGAGCAGCCGACGATTGGAATATCAAACAATGTCAGGCAGCTGGGCCTAACCATCCACTAGGAGTTCTAAGGTATGTAGAAATTTGTATTCACTGTATTTATTATTATAAGTTGTGTATGTCTCTGCTGCCCCCCCCCCCCCCCTCCCCCCTCCAGGACATGACACTCATTGTTAGCCTCGCGTAGCCAGACGAATATGCCATTGCAAAGAAAAATTGCCCTTGGCAGACATATTGTCTGGCTATGCGAGACGAACTCAGCGTATATACACATTTGCACTCAAAGCCCATTGAAAATAAGCTCTTGAGCTTCTTTGTGTCCTATCATTTTGACAGATTACGTACAAAAATGTATCAAAACTCACATAAACAGTAGTACTTTGAAGGATAGAGGAATCATAGAGAGAGAAAAAGGCATGACTATTCACACACCTGTTGGTCTACTTCCAGAGTAGTTGTCAGCAGGCTGGACAGGGGTCTGGCCTGATGGTCCAGTAGTTATCTGTGTAGTGGTGGTGAGCAGAGCAGGGGCACCTGGGGCCAGAGGATGCTGTGGAGGAGAGGCCTGGGGTTGGGGCTGGTTAAGACTCTCCATGTCTTTTCTCATTTGGGCCACCACAGCTCTCAGACTGGCATTCTGCTGCTGCAGCCGACTGATCTCCTCAGACGCCAGATCACCTGGACTTAGTCTGGAACCCTGCAGGTGGATGGGAACAGACAGAGAGGTATAGGAATGTACAGTATTGCCACAGGGCTGATGCAGTTTACTATCCTGACCAGTAGATGGAGACTGAAACACAGCAGTTTTGATGGCATCCTGGCATGAACTTGAGGAGAGCACATGCAGTATCCTGGAGTAAAACTCATCACTATAGACTAGACTGGAGTAATAATAGCTGGAATTTATATAGCGCTTTTCTGAGTACTCAAAGTCGCTTTACACCACTGTGTAAATGTGTGTGTGTGGCAGGTAAAAACAACAACTTTATTAGAACAGAAAAACTAGGAAAGAAGATACAATAAGAGCTAAAAGCGACAATAAAACAATACAAACAAGAGTAGGTCCAAGATCAGCTGGGGTAGGCAATGGTAAATAGGTGTGTTTTCAGGGCGGTTTTAAAGGTGGGGATCGAGGGGGCATCTCTGATATGTTTGGGGAGTTTGTTCCAGAGGGTGGGGGCGGCCACAGAGAAGGCCCTGTCACCCCAGGTTCGGCGCTTGGGCTTGGGGACCTGGAGGAGGCCAGCCTCACTGGACCTGAGTGAGCGAGTCAGGAGTCGAAGAGGTCGGAGAGGTAAGTGGGGGCCAGTTTGTGCAGTGTCTTATAGGTGGTGAGGAGTATTTTGAAGTGGATCCGTTGTTTGATAGGGAGCCAGTGGAGGTCATGGAGGACTGGTGTGATGTGGTCTCTGGAGCGGGTGCTGGTGAGTAGGTGGGCGGCTGAATTATGTACGTATTGGAGTTTATTGAGGGTTTTGGAGGTGATGCCATATAAAGAATGCTGTTGCAGTAATCCAACCGAGATGAGATGAAGGTGTGAATGAGGGTCACGACTCGTCTGTTGGAGACTTTTCTTTTTTATGTGGAACAACTTGATTACACTATAAATGCATGCACCAATGACCTTTGTAAAAGTGCCTTCCATGTTGTAAAAAAGGAAAAGAAAAATAACTTCAATGGGATAAACAGTGCCCCTCCAAAATATTAGGGCTGTACTTGTTGACAAACTGTCATAGGAATCGAGGAATCTGTTGACTAATCAATTCGTTGATTTAACCAATGAATCTCTAAAATTGTACAATCATGCAGTGAAAAGGCCAATAAAGATCAAAGCAGCTAGGGTCAACGAGGACGTTCCTACATGCAGAGACCTGCCTTTTCAGGTTTGTTAGGTTGAGAACTGAACATTCTGATGTTGATTTCACAATGGCAACTGGCTACGGTTTACAAAAGATGTGCATTAAAAAAAGACTAATAAACTAACAGAATTGTGGATGACAAAAACCAAACCGACCAATTAATTGATTGACGATGAGGGGACAGCCCTACAAAATATATAAATGTTATAAATGAATGCTCACACAAGACTCCCTCATAAATCAACATGACATTCACTGACCTTGGCAGGTCACATATGGCCGTACACGTCTGATGTATTGCGTGGACCTCTGCCAGACGCTAGCCTGGGTGTTCAGTTTCACACATTAATGGACAGAGCCGCCTAACCACATGTGTGATGTCAGCTTTGTCCAACTCTTATAAAACCTCCACAGATGATAATTATACTTCACAACTGTGCGGTGACGGTGAGACTCCTATAATTAGTAACATTCTTTATCTGTACTGTATACTGTATCTACAGCATGCATCCCAGACGAGGGCAGTGACCGGACAGGCAGCCCAGCGATTTACAACGTATATTGCACTCGAGGCAAACATGAGGAGGGTGAGGAGGGTCAACAATCTGTACAAGATGATATGACGATGTTGAATGCTGGTTGTTTGTTTGTATGTACGGTATCTTCACTTCTTAAAACATTTTAAATGTAATCAAATTAACCACGTTTCTTTCTACAAGCTCCCAACGCATAATCGCAAAAGCGTTGAAAATATGGCCTGAAATTGGGATGCCAGGGATGGTTAAAACGTAATGCGTTATTACTGTCACCTTACTAGTATGGACAATTAATACAGTAGGTGTTCTTTTATTTGCTTTACATTTGGATATTTGCCACTCGGCTTATTCTTAGAGTACATCTGGCTTGTGCACTGTGGGTGCCACAGAGCTCATGGAGGGTCATGGAGGGGAACATGATGGTCAGACAACAAGCCAAGCTGAAAGGCCATCATACCACTGTGGACAACCCCAGGAAAGGCCAAATCCTAAAACAGCACCAGGACGGGACCAAATACCCTCTAGAAAACATGCGAGGGTATCAACTGGCATAGGAAATACAGCACTCCATGTGATAGGAATTGTGTGAGGTATGAGTACTGTATGTATGAGGCGGCATAGCTCAGGGGTAGAGAGACCGTCATTAGAGCACAAAGTGTTCCCGAAGGGTTCCCAGTTAGAATCCGGGCTCCGGGTTAATGTTAAAGAGTCCTTGAGCAAGACTCTGAACCCCTAGCTGCTCTCGGTGAGCAGGTTGGTGCCTTGCATGGTTTCCTCTGCCATCGGTGTATGAATGTGTGTGTGAATGGGTGAATGCACAATCTATGTAAAGGGCATTGGATAAAAGCGCTATATAAATGCACCATTTACCATTTACATTGAACATTCTAGCTAGCTAGCTAGCTAGTGTGTATGTGTGTGTGTGTGTGTGTGTGTGTGTGTGTGTGTGTGTGTGTGTGTGTGTGTGTGTGTGTGTGTGTGTGTGTGTGTGTGTGTGTGGAATTACAGAAAATCATGTTCTAACCAACATTATAGCCGCATGGAAAATTATCAATAGATAAAAAGGTGTGATCTGAACTTTCTGAAGGTCCAATAAAATACTTGTATACATCAAAAAGTTTGAAATTGTTTTATCATCCAACAACAGAGTACATTGTTTAATCTCGTAGGAAATAGCACTTGTGTCTAAGACAGAGTACAAGCACATTAACTGTAACTACTGAACTTTGAAGCCGGTTAGTTAATGACATTTACAGATTCTCTTGTATGAAATTGTGTCAATATCACATGGCTTCAGCTCGGAGCCAAAAACATCAAGCACCTTACACTGAACTTTAAAACCGTGCAAAGTTGTTGGTACATAGAGGACAAATAGACAAGTGTTCTTGATCTCACACGAGCACCAAAACACAGTGAAATCTATCTGCCAGTCAGCAGACACAGAAGCTTCATGAGAATGTCAGCATCGACGTCACAGCCTTAATAATTACATCAGATCCGGTCTTAGCGGATTAGAGATTTGCAAAACAGGAAGCACAGAGGTTGGACTTGAGGGGGGTGATATCATATTGGGGTTATGAACTTCAGCTCACATACTGCATGCTTCACCCTAGTAATCTGTGGTGAGTTACGGTCCTTTTCTAGGTAAAGAAATACTACTTCACATGATGATCTCTGGTAAATAACTGAAAATAACCATGACTCTGTTTTTCCCTTCTTGCTATGGTAGTAGGCTACGTTGTGACATTTCTGTGAGATTTACTGTGCAGAAACTTTGACACACAAACAGGTCATCGTTTTGTCAAGGCTTCATTCAGCGTTGTGAGCCAGTATAAGGTCAAATAGACAGTGGTGGTAAAAGTAATCACATTTCTCACTTCAGTAAAAGTACCAATACTGCATTGTGGAAATTCTCTGTTAGTAAAAGTAAAAGTCCAGAATTCAAAATTTAAAAGTAAAAGTATGAAAGTATTGGTATCAAAATGTACTTAAAGTATCAGTAAAAGTACTCATTATGCAGAATGTCCCATTTCAAGTTTTCAAATTTATACAAATATTTTGAAAATAGCTTGAGGTTGAAGTGGTTTATGTATGTCTTACAACCAGTAAGACTCCCTAATCGGGAGATAAGCGACCGTAGGTGGCTTATCTCCACAAATAGGGCAAAAATGTGTTTTTCCAAAATCTTCCTGTTCCATGTTGATGACATGAGTGTAGACATGCTGTGTAGTGATATTCGTGATTTTAGGGCAAAAACTGTAGGAGCAGTGTCCAAAAATGTGTTTTAAAAATCGGCCTGAAGGTGGCGCTAGAATAGGGCCATGTGAGAAATGAGGGGTGGGGTCTCCGCGTTGCCTTGGCGGACGAATAGGTACCGGCCCCGGCTCTCCCGGACGCTCCTAGCCCGAGTTACGGCATTTTATGTGCGCTGCAGTGGCAGGGGGTCCTCCACTGGGGGCGCCACCACTTTTGCATCCGTTCTGGAGCACCAGGAGTCGGTGGTCCCCGGGAAATCCCTGTGAGCAGCCCCGTTGGGGTGGTCAATTGGTCATTTTTGCACATTTGTTCATTTTTTACATCTGGGGGTCCCCCAGGGACCTGGGGGTCCCTGGGGCTCTGGGGGTCCTTGGAGGTTGTAGTTTGGCAGGCAAGGAGTGTGTGTGTAAAATCTGGCATGGATCGGGTCAACGGGTGCGGAGATATAAGCAGGGAAAAAGTGTGACGTGTGACGTGTGAGCACATTTGGTCATTTTTTACATCTGGGGGTCCCCCAGGGACCTGGGGGTCCCTGGGGCTCCGGGGGTCCTTGGAGGTTGTAGTTTGGCAGTCAAGGAGTGTGTGTGCAAAATTTGGCATGGATGGGGGCAACGGTTGTGGAGATATGAGCAGGGCAAAAGTGTGACGGACTCACTCACAGACAGACAGCCGGTGGAGGTTTTGGTAGTAAATGCGACCTACGGTCGCAATAATAATCAATCTACAGTAACTACTAGTAACTATGTTTTCAAATAAATGTAGTGGAGTAAAAGTATTGGAAATTGGAAAGTAAAAATACCTCCAAATTGTACCCAAGTACAGTACTTAAGTAAATATACTTTAGTTACTTTACACCACTGCAAATAGTTGAGATTGTGTGTACATGAGCACATACAGTACATGTGTGAAAGCGATACACCTGATTTGCTCTTAGTTGCGTGCCAGTGTCACGTATCACTGAAATGAGCAGATATACAAGCTCACAACACGTTGCACAGTGACACGCTTTGTGCTTGTACATTTGCCATTTTCAGTGTGCGTAACTTAAGTATAACTTGGCCTACAGGGGCCCACGTGTCTGTGAGTCGGTGGTCCCCGGTCTCTCTTAACAGGCTATTTTAAGACCCTCTAAAAGTTGAACATAATGACTAATTAGAGAGTATTCAGTATCGGTCAGGCATGCCAGAGCAGCCACCCCTCGTTGGCCGCGGTCAGGGCTGTGTGTCCAACTGGCTGTGGAATAGCTGTGCAATGCTAGCTACCACGGGGGGTTGAAAGGTTAACACGTGTGTCTTCAGAACGTGTTAAGAAAAACAAACGCTGAAGATCTCGGCGCTCCCACGCTTAACAACTCAGTGGTGATTTGTATGTAACTGGCGACTACTTCAGAGCACTCTCGCCAGATTTAGCAAAAGAAATAAGCAACGAGGTCAATGAAAACAAGACCCAAAGAAGCGTCTAGTCGACATGAGCACTTTAAACCTACAGTACATAGATTGGCTGTTTGAAAAGAGCCAATCTACAAGCTCACAACCCAATGTTATGCATTGTTTGTCGGTGGACAAATACATTCATTTGAGGGTATTTTCTGACATGAAAATGTTTGAAAAACCACTGGTTTAAACAATGGAAGGATAGGAAGCACACCCAAATAGGCAACTACACTTCTAGAAACAAGACCAAAAACTAAAAAAACACAACATGCAACTACTTATATTTACAAGCGACTACACAGAATTCCAAACCAAAGTCGCATATAATAAGCAGACATTGCAACACATTGCTTCAGAGCATGGAGCGACAGAGAGAGAGGGGGGGTTTGTCACTCTCAGACCAACTGCTTGATCATGTGTGTTCTCACCTGTAGCGCCTGGTCTCTCTCTGTGGTGACGGAGCGCAGTAAGACCACCAGGTCCCGCATCTCCCTGTCTCGCTCCTTCAGCTCGGCCTGAGCCTGACACAGAGATAGAGAGAGAGAGAGACACAGTCAGTGTGTGAAGTATGACTTTGTTTATATTGAACCTTGATATGGTCACCGGGCATTAAACTACTTCAATCGAAACTTGATATAGTTACTGGTCATTTAACCATAGAGAAAATAGCCTAGCTCACAACATGTGGTGATGCATAAAAAAAGAAAATAGGGACACCAAAGTGTTAGTCAAAGATTAGGAATTTTAAATTGGAGTTTTGTTCTTGTAATGATCAATGGGTATTTACACAGATTTTCTTTCAGATTCTAAGTTGGAGTGCCATTTTGTTCTTCCAAAAACTGTATTTAAAAATACACTAAAAAACACTAGCTGCATAGAATTGCTTATTACTATACATTTCCTGTTGTTTTAGATGAGTTCACATTGTGCTCTCACACTTGCTTCTTAACACAATTTGATATTAGGTCAATGTGAAAGGAAGTAGATGGTCCTGATACCCAAGAAAGCAAGAATGCACAGGCCAGACAGCCCCAGACTAGAAATGTTGAGCTGCGATGTGAGACTGGGGTCTGGCCAAACCAACTGCAGACTATTGAATCACTGCCCTCCACATCCTCCTGTCTAGCATCAGGGTCTTGAGCTCTGCAGTGTTACATTATACGTAGTACAGTACAGTTGTACGTACTAGAAATGTAACATTGAGTCCTTAGACAAATGTAAAACAGAAAAAGTACCAAAAGCCTTTAAGATATAATTTATTTTTAATTTTGTTATTTTATATATTTTTGGTAGATTGCTGAGGAATTAGTTTTGATGTAAAACCAAAATTCTGATCATACTGTATTTAAAAGTTATGTTGAACTTTGGTAGCACCTTACTCCAAGAGTGAAGGACTGCAGTATTGTTTTTCCTCTCTCCACTCACTCTCATTACTGTCAGTCCTTTTTCTCTGTTGCCTCTTTAACCCTCCTGGGAAACTTACGGCGCCACCAGGCACTTGCTGTCCGATGCAATATATTGATCATCTGGCCCAGATTGTTAATTAATTTAATGAACTTCGACGTTGAGTCGAATAATAACTAGTAAGACACCTCAGGGCGATATGCGACCTTGCCCTAAAGGGCCATCTGGCCAGTGATGTATATCGGACCAGTTACCCATATATGGAGACCCCTGGTACCCATATATGGAGATCCATGTACCTGTACTGTATATGGAGATACTTATGCTGTGAGAGCCCAAACATGCTTACTCAGTTATTTGTTATGTGAAAGTCCTACGATATCTATGACATCTGACATCATACCCTTTTATGCCCATACATGGAGATCCCTGTCTGTAGAACCAGCTGTTAGTGGGGTATGTGGCCGATGTGGCCTCCATATATGGGCATTCCCATATGAAGTCCTGTTAGATGGGTTTAATATTGATGACATCAGGGAACTCCATATATAGGTATAAAAGGGATTCTGTTAGTGTGACATCACAGTGAAGCCAGAGCGTGATGTCAAAGCGGCAAACCCATTCTGTTAAGAGTGGTTCCCCTGACATCATTCATGACACAATTATAGTGATGTATTATCTGCTTTTTTGTAAGTCGCTTTGGATTAAAAGCGTCTGCTAAATGCCTAAACTGTAAACTGTAAACATCACAGTGACATCAGAGCATTATGTCAGAGCGACAAACCCATAGAACCACAGTATCAGGCGTGACAGAGATACATACATACATACGGACAAGCTGTGACCGTTCAGCGTTCACATACTAAACTTGCGAAGTATGGTCGCAATAATAATACACTTTATTTGGATAGTGCCTTTCATGACATTAAATGCAGCTCAAAGTGCTTTACAGAGCAGAAATTAAGCACAAGTGCTTAACAGAAAAGGTACAAATGCAATAAAGCAGAAAATTAAATAAAAACATAAAACAACATTAACAACTTTTGAAACGATGTGAATCAGGCAAAAACAAAACAGTGCGGACATGAATATCAGCACAGAGATTTAAAAATCAGCTAAAAGCAAGATTGAAGAAATAGCTCTTGAGCTGTTCTATGAAGCTATCCACAGAGGCTGACTCTCTTAGGTGTACTGAGAGTTTATTCCAAACCATCGCCCCGTAGAAGCAGAATGCTGCTTCACCGTATGTTTTACATGTCATTGTAGGCAATTTGAGCAAGTCAGCACTATGAGGGGGGCGGTTTGGAACATATCTAGGCAGGCAGTCATAGAGGTATGAAGGTGCCAGACCATTTAGAGCTTTATAAACAAGTAAATCATTTTTAAATCAATCCTAAAAACAACTGGGAGCCAGTGCAGCAAAGCTAAAACTGGAGTAATATGTTCTCTTGTTTTAGTTAAAACTCTGTAATGTAATCTGTCTGTTGTTTTCTTTGGCAGGTGTCAAAGTCTGCTAGAGTCTGCCCACATGATGAACGTGTGTGTTGAATTTGGATGGATTTTGATTGCAAGCATTGTGCGCGCGTTGCAACCCTGCCTACTGTATGTAGGCCAATCTATATACTATCTAATGTGCTCTTTAAATAGCAGGGAAATACTGTGATGGGGGAATTGCGCTGGACAGTACACCAGGTCAGAGAGGGGACAATCACTTTCTGACTGACTGTTCTCACTCTTAATAAGATAGAAATGCACCAAAGTTTTACCTGACCAGCACACCTCTTTTTAAGAACAACACGCCCATGTTGCACACAAATAAACAGGGGGGTGCAAAATACAGTTGCTACTTACAAAAGCATGAACACTGTGCATGAAAACAACAATAACTACACCTTGTTGGAAACTAGCAATAACATTGCACTGCGCTTTTCGGTGGAAGTACTGTAAGACATGCATGGCCTAGACAAGTGACTGCACTGCTCACAATGTCACACTGTTTTTAGGCCTGTCACAATTATTACATAATAATCGTCAAATCGCAATTCACCCTTTGTCAAGTCCCGCCCATTGTCCTGCCCCTCTCCACACCCATTGGTTGCTGTGTCTTGGTGGGACATTCAGTGGGACATTCCATCCACTGCCATGTTAATTCAGTTGCTTCATATTGTTATTCTGTGTGCTCAATTCTAATTTCAAACTTTGTTTCAGTCAATTGGAGCTGCTCAGTGGCAGCATAGTGAATCAGCATGTTTTTAAATGTTTTTATTTCTCCAAAAACGAAGTTTTAGCTAATTCAACATAAAAAAGGCAGAACCAGGGCGGGACAAGGCAGATAGAGCCTGCTGGTTGGTCAGTCAGGGACCAACCAGGAGGCTAACAAAGGGTGAATTGTTTGACATAATCGCAATTGTTTTGCATCATAATCGTTTCCATGTTTAAAAATTGTCATATATTTTCAAATTCAAACATGGCAGTCTTTTCTTTGTATTTAGGTTATGTGTCATGTCTGCCATGTGCAACTTCAAAGCCTACAAGCCTGTTTCTGCAAAGAAGCTGCATCTATATGAGAAGCTCACCTGGTCCCTGGCCTGGGTGAGGCCCTGTATTAGCTGTTCACTGGCCATGTAATGCTCAGCCTTGGCATCCTCACAGCGTCTCTGCCACTCCAGTTCCACCTGGACACGCCTCTGCTCCAGAGCCTTCTCTCTCTCCACACCCACACTCAGCTGCTGCTTGTATCTGGACGTCCCAACACAGCACAACATACATGTATTAAAAAATGGCACCATTTGCTTCGGTTGTCTATTACACACACACACACACACACACACACACACACACACACACACACACACACACACACACAGACACAGATGAGCAGTCGTCACAACAAAGATCTTGTGATCAAAGAGAAAAAATAAGGTATTATTGAGAAGGTCGCAGTTTACCATGAGAAATGTCATAGCTTGTCCGCGTGTAGACATGTACTGTACACATTTTTCCAGTCTATGGGTTTTCCGCTGAGCCGCTCTGACATCAGGGTCTGATGTCACTGTGATGTCCGGCACATCTTGTCCACATATCCGTCTATCTCTGAAGGTCACGCCTGACACTGTGGTTCCCTTGACACATCACTGTGACATCACAGGTGATATCACAGGTGACATCACCTATGTAAAAGTCCATATATGGGTATTCCCCAGAATCCCTTTTATGCCCACATATGAAGATCCCTGATGTCATCAATATATCACTGGCCAGATGGCCAATACATGGCCCATATCCGTGTGGCTGGTTCAGATAGGGATCTCCGTATGCTATGGGCATAAAATATATTGTATGTTGTGATGTCATGGGAACCACTCTAACAGAATCCCTTTTATGCCCATATATGGAGATCCCTGATGTCATCAATATTAAGCCCATATCTAACAGGACTTATATGGGAATCTTATCTGTGTGGCTGGTTCAGACCATAGAGTTATAATAAGTATAGAGAGGGCACCAGATATCCCTGTCCGTCCACTTGTATTGAGTTGCTCACTCACTTGGCGCATGAAGCCAAATTTCAACCCCTTCTTCCGGTTGTAAAACGTGACGTAGTGGGGCCTAAGTGACGCGTTTTGCGTCATAGTTTGTGTTCATGGACACGCTGGGGCTCCAATTCATGAACGAGCACTTCCGGTATGAACGCGCAGTCAATACAAAGAAGCCTAGATACATGTTCATGTTTCTGGCCCCAGCCGTAAAAAAGCTGCAGTACCTCAAATGGCCACCATGTCAATTTGGCTTCAGCCCTCCCCCTGGTGTCTGGGGGTTTGTTTCAGACAGGGATCTCCATGTATGGGCATAAAAGGGATGTACTATATACAGTACATGGATCTCCATATATGGGGTAACTGGTCCGATATATATCACTGGCCAGATGCAACATGGGGCCAAAATTACATGCAACCGCGCCCTAAAGGGCGAGATCCTCTCCTCTCCTCTCACCTCTCCACATCCTCTCTGCTCCTCTCCAGTTCGGTCCTGTGCTTGGTCTCTCTCTCCTGCAAGGCCAGCAGCTCCGTATCCTTGACGACGGTCTCTTTGGACACTTGATGGATATATTTGTCCCAACCGCTGCGCGTTGTCTCCACCTCGGTGTGGAGCCTTTACAAAACACACGAGCACGCACACACACATACACACGCATACACACACACACACACACACACACACACACGCACACACGCACACACACACACGCACACACGCACACACACACACACACACACACACACACACAGATTTAGACAAGCAGTCCCTCGGTGAACAATGTTACATAATCCCATCTGCCAGAGTCTGCCCACACATGCACCCGATCAATGACTGGCACAATGCACACGCACGCGCACGCACGCACGCACGCACGCACGCACGCACACACGCACACACGCGCACACACACACACACGCACACACACAGAGCAAACCGATCTCACCTCTCCATCCTCTGGTCCCTCTGCAGCAGGGCCTGGCGGTGCTCTTCCTGTGCCCTGCGTCTCTGTGCAGCCTCAGTCTGCAGATCTTCCTGCAGTTTAGCGATGTGCTCCTCTGCCTTCTGCAGCTGCGCCGTGTGCGCCCGGCACTGCGCTTCCAGCTGGCCCTCACGCTGCCTCAGAGCGCCGTCCAGTTCCTGGTGTCTAACACGGACAGACAGTAGGGCTGTCACGATTATGACATTTTACACGACGATTAGGATTAATTGTCAAATAATGCGATTAACGATTTAATTGTGCTTTTGTCGTTTTTGTACATTTCTGTTTGGCTTGTAGGCTGGCAGATATGACACATAACCTAAATATACAAAGACATGACTGACATATTCATACTTAAAATAGAACATTGATAGTGCAAATAGCCGATCTACAAGCTCACAATGCGTCGCATCGCTTGACTGTGGGGTATTAGAAAGGCATTTGATTTTTAATGAATCAGAAATGTTTGTCTCACTTTTTAATGTGATTGTTCTCCTCTTTCTTCAGCTTGCTCTGCATCTTGGCCAGGGTGTCCTCAAGCTCCTTTATCCTGAGAGAATGTGCACGCAACACATTGATGCTTGTGCAACACTTGAATCATGTGCATGAGAATACATACAGTACATGCATATTATATATAGGCCTACATACAGTATAGACTCTAGAGACCGAGAGAGCTAGTCCTGTACCTATTGTCCTTAACAGCTGTCATGTCCCTGATCTCCCAGGCTTGTTGCTGGAGCTGGGCTTTGGTCTGTTGGCAGAGCTCCTCTGAGGCCTGCAGGGCCTCTACAGCCTGGAGCTGAGCCTGGGAGTGAACCTCTGTCTCCTTAGAGAGCAGCTTCGCCTGGAAAGCACACACACATCACACATCTCACCTCTGAATGGCTGGATATGGGGCGTCACAAGGCGGGGGGGAGTGGGACTGGGTTACTAGGGCCCAAGGTGGAGGGGCCTTAATTATTTTATACTTAAGCTATTGAAAAATAGCAGATATACAAGCTCACAGCGCGGCACCGAGTGCCGTGCTGCAAGCTTGTAGATCTGCTATTTTTGAAAAGTCGTGAAATTGTGTGGAAATCTTTTAATTTCTGTATTTTTAAGCAAACATTTGTAACTAAAATTTTGCTTCAGGGGGGTCCATGGAACTAAATATTTTGAGATGGGGGTCCGTGGACAAATACACATAATTTTGGGGGTCCTTCATATGAAAAGGTTTGAGCACCACTGACATAATGGAGAAGAATGGTGAAGCTGATTGGCTCTACGCATGACGTCGCCCCCGACGCCGAGCAAGAGAACTGATGATGATGACCACTGACATAGAAACATACAGGTAGGTTTTTCAAAAAACCTTAGAAGGATTTGAAATATTCCAAGACTTGCACAAACAATTTTTCAAAACTATCAGATCTACAGCGCGGCACTCGGAGCCACGCTGTAAGCTTGTATATGATATCTGCTATTTTAAAATAGTTAAAGCACAATATAATGCATAATGTGTTCCCAGTCTAAATTAGTTAAACCCCCTCCCCCTATGAAGAATATTCATGGGGGGCCCGCAGTGAACCCAGGGCCCAGAATTTGGTGCGACACCCCTGGGCTGGATAGTTTCAGCGCAGACATATAAAAAGGGCTGTATAGTCACTAAGGCTGCATAATAGAGTGTAAAAAGTGTCATGTGTGAACATGCCCACATGTCTTGTTGACACTCCACACCCACTCAACTGCCAGCCAGAGCTAACCCCAAACCATACATTACTGCTACACTCAACAGAAAAGTAGCCAAGTGAAAAGGAATTGTTATTAGCCCAGCTAATTAATTAGCATTAACAATGCACACAATGAAATTACAATTCCAGTCAGGAATTTGAGCACATTTTGTCATCTTTACAGGCTAGAACTAGTTCATAAACTTGGGAAACTGGGATTTGATTGAAAATCGGGCCCCTCCTGGAAAACTTTGGAAGTCAATCGTATCAAATTAATTCATAAAAGAACGTGTGGGTTTTGGACCAAATCTGTAGGAGTCCCTGAAAGTGAAACTGTCAATGGACAGAAGTGTGCGTGCAAAGTTTCGATCGTCCAGAGGGGCACGAGATTAGCTGCTCACAGACACACAGAATCACACAGGGGCGAAAACATAATCCCTCAGCCATTCCGGCCTTGTGGAGATAACAATAGGAAAAACACAAGTACACATACAGCACATAGAAATATACAGCAATGTACCTACAGTATACATGTAAA
>NC_137825.1:36770475-36847975 GCF_963921795.1 Nannobrachium achirus | reverse complement strand
GCCCACACTCACATACATGCGCACACGCGCACACACACACACACACACACACACACACACACACACACACACACACACACACACACACACACACACATACACATGCAAGCACGCACGCACGCACGCACAATGGCCTAACTGACACTACAACACACATCCATATGTCACAGGAGCACTCCAAATGAATCCAATACTCATCCCAAATATGTGGGATGAGCTAAGTGTTCACCAAAGCTCAGTATTCATTCAACATAGAAGTCACTCCAGGTCAACAGCTTATGTGATCTTATTCAGTAACATGAGACATTGAAAAATGTCAAATAACGAAATTAGGTCACAAACCTTTCCATAGATACATTCTGATTAGCTGTGTGGACAACAGGCTACATCATCATACACAATACAAATGATATACACTTGTTCTTTCTCTAGGTCAGATTATACAGTATTATTCTTTCTTTGCCAGGCCAGCAAAAAAAAAAAAGAAAGTAAAGAAAATCGACTCTTTCATAACCTGCTGTATTCGCTGATGGTGACTGTAGTCATAGTGTGTTTCTGGGCTGAATCAAAACTAAAGTTTTTTGTCCTGTATTTTGACAGGCCATCACTGCAGGCCACATCAATGATTACACAGGCAGGCTATCAGGAAATTGTCCATCTCCTGTTGGCCAATCCGGGCCTGTTCGTACAACAGAGTATAAATTAGGCACTTACTCTGCTTGCTGGTTTTAAATAGAACTTTCATCCTTAATTCCATTCTCCTGCAGTAACGCAATCCACAGACAAGAGCAACAAGGGGACAGAACGAGAGAGAGAGAGAGAGAGAGAGAAAGATACACACTCACTCTCTCTCACAAAGGTTGTCTGGTCTGGGGGTGGCTGTATTTGCTTTTTTTTTTACTTTTTACCCTGTTTTACATTACAGTACACTGCTGACACTGTGTCATTGGTCATTCAACCATTATTATAGTATAGTAGTTATTACTCTCTTAATCCACCGTTTGTCAGCCTTCTGATTGGTCCCTGAGACTCCCTGACTGGCCAACCAGAAAAAATCATTCACTTTTTGCTATCGGGGGTGGAGTTGTGCAGTGGGAGAATGTTGCTTCAGCTCTTCCACCATGGTGCGCACTGTGGAGCACGGCGAGCGTGCAGTACGGCCCCGCGAGGTGATAGCGATTTCGCTCAATATAATGAATACGCTTCAACAGACTAGTTCACATGGACCTTATCAATGTAACTAAGAGTTTCGATTGGGTGCATATATTTTAAATGGGCAGAATTACGAAAGCCAGCCTATTTTGTAGTAGAACTATAGGCTGGCTGTCATCTTCCTACCCAAGATGCACTGCGCTTTCTCTTTCTATTTCTCTCCTCTGCCTGATCCAGAGGATTAAACTAATTAAAACATATATTTTCGGGGGAAAACTACTGTTTTGCTATGTAACTACTGTACTTTTTCTTCCCTTTTCATTAATATCACGTAGATGTGTTTTTTTTTTGTACTTTATATAGCTGTAATGAGGCTATGAAAACTCTTTTTCCCCCATCCACTTCCACTATAAAAGAATCTGCCATGGTGATTCTGTCCCACTGGGATTAAACAAATTAAAACATATATTTTCGGGGGAAACCCCCTGTTTTGCAATGTAACTACTGTACCTTTGTCTTCCCTTTTTAGTAATATCACCTAGATGTTTTTCCTTTGGTACTTTAAATAGCAATAATGAGGCAATGAAAATACCCCCTCCCCCCATTTACTGCCACTATAAAAACAATCTGCCCAGGGTAATTTGTACTATTTAGTAACAGAGCAGAATGGGGCGGGATTTGACAAACAGTGAATTGTCTTGCTGATACCCATAGATGTATCTACTTAATTTTTCTGTCTGTATCAGCCTTGTGTTCTGGATCTGGCATCTAAATTTCCCCTGCCGGATCAATATAAGTCCATCTATCTAGTCTATAAAAGCAAACAACTACTATGAGACTACTGTACAAGATCTACACACAAGCCTAATCAACTGTCCCAAAGCTGAATCTAACAAGATGCATGGACACTCACCCCTTAATATTACGTCACTATGACCTGCGAGTATGTGTTGATTAATTGCCAGCCAGCTGAGCCACTCAGTGTTATGAAAGATTATTCTGAAGCACCTATTTTTGTGCAGTACCCTTTCAATGCTCGTTATTCTGAAGAACATTGTGTTAAAAACAAAATTTGTCATGATAGCAGATATACAGTATCAGTTTTAACAAATCCTTCCATTCACTTCGCCGCCTTGTAAACCTCTTCGGCTTCCCTTTCTTTCACTTTGTGATCCAACCATCATTATCGTTCTTGTTAAAGCAATAAGCCCCAAGAGGCTGCAGTGACAGTTATTTTAGAACAGCTAAGGGCTGTTATTAGGCATGATGCAGAGCAGCCCTGTCCATCTCTTTCCACCACTCATCCAGTTTAGTAAACCAAAATTCACATCACATTGCCTCAGTAATACTGATGCAGTGCGGTCACAAGTATGATTATGGAATATATTCAGCTTCAATTGCAGCTCAGTCAATCATAATCAAGGACTGGATTGGAACCTATCAGTTTTATAAGCATAATTGCAGGCTCACCTCTGCAGCCTCTCCAGCTGTAGTCTGTGTTCAGCAGCTCTGTACTGGCTGTGACTCAGCATCTCTTCTTTCTCCTTGGCCTCTCTGTCTCTCTGCTCCTCCAGCTTTGCTACATGGATACGTAGCTGGCTCATCTCCTCTTCTCTGGAAATAAAGGTAATATTTCGGGATTACACAAACTGCACAGCCCCTGTGCTGCTGGCACCTGGTGTCCCTGCTTCACTGTGTCTGCACTACGGATATGGATGTACAATGAGCATTTCCAGGGTGACCTGTTTCCACACTGCTATCCTGCCTGTGAGGTGTGAAGTACTTCTATGCACAAAGACAGTGTGAAAGAAACTGACCGGGGAAATTAGATTAAAAAAGACTGAAAATACAACCAACTAAAAGAGGGCACTCAGTGGAGCGTGTATCTCTCCACCAGGCTGGGTTGTCTAGTCGGGGCTTTTGTCATGATTTGTCGTGACAGAAGTGAAAGTGTTTTGGAGGTGCCCCCTTAGGGCTGTCACGATATGACATTTTACATGACGATTAATTGTCACTCAAATAATTGGCGATTAACGATTTAATTGTGTTTTTTTTTTATAATTACATTTCTGTTTGGCTTTTAGGATTTGAAGTTGCATATGGCAGATATGACACATAACCTAAAAACACAAATACATTACTGACATATTTGACAACTTACTAACATTGATAGTGGAAATAGCCGATCTAGATCTGCTATTTCCACTGTTTCTGACATTTTTCAACATTCACGATTATGACGATTATGACAAAATAATTGCGATAATGTCAAATAATCACGATTAGACGATTATGTAATAATTATGACAGCCCTATGCCCCCTCCTGGTGCCAGTGGGCGCCCCGGGAAACTGGTCGTTCTGGCAGCATTTGCAGTGGCTCAGGAGGTAGAGCAGTGGCTCAGGAGGTAGAGCAGTGGCTTGGGAATTGGTTTCGACTAGAGCCCACGCTCCACCTGGCTTAGTGTTGAAGTGTCCTTGAGCAAGGCACTGAACCCCTAACTATCCTGAGGCCTGGTTGTGCCTCCAATGTGTGAATTTGAATATAACGGACGTTGTAAAGTGCTTTGGAGAAATACATTTAATGGCACCACCTGGAACTCTCTGCAGTCTGCGCCCTGGCAGCCATGGCATCATATCTCTCTAGCTCTTTGTCTCGCTCCTCCAGCACGACCAAGTTGAACCGGAAATCCTCCTTTAGCTGCTGGAAGCGGTTCCTGATACACACACACACACCCACACCCACACCACACACACACACACACACACACACACACACACACACACACACACACACACACACACACACAGCATTATGACATTATTACACAATCATGACTTTGCTCCATAGCCCACCAAGTTTGTTTCCAACGCTGGAACAAACCTGGGCGGTTGGTGTCAGAATCAAGTTAGGAAATAGAACTCAATCACAGTAGTTAGAGCAATAATAAATACAACTAGAAAGATACAATTGGAAATTGCAAGAGTGTTTGCTGTTGACTCTAATGGAGAGCCAATTAGAGAGGGGGAAAAGGTCAAAAGGATGACATCACGATATCAAGGTATTGTGATGTCTGATTGGGTGAAGGGTTACATCAGATATAGTCTATGTTTAGTCTGGTCGCCCTGCAGGGTAACTGCACTAATAACAATAACACATTCATGAATCATGATTCAGGCAAAATGACACCTGAGAGAGTAGAGTTCTTCTTGAGCTTCTTTCAGGGAACCCTCCAGCTGCTGAGCCCTGAGCGACTGCAGTTCCTTCCATTCTCTCTCCTTATTGGCCAGCTGAGTGACCAGATCGTCTGGGACACTGGCCACTGCCGACTGCATGAGGACACCGGGATGTGTCTATCTGGAGAGACAGTCACATCATGTCTTCCTTTAATGACAGAAAAGTAAGGTCTGCACTCTGCACACTGGATCATGCTCCAAAGCTTAAAGGTTTTCATCAGAAAGATGGTCTGATGACGAGCCGGGAGGCTCGAAACGTCACGACACGTCCAATGGTTAAAGGAACCTAAATAAATATTTAAGATTTGAGTTTGAAGCATGATGATCCAGTTGTGCGGACCTTGCTTTTCTTTATAGATTCTGACCTCAGCCTGGCACTAGCCGAAATTTGCATTTTTTTTATATATAATATGTTGAATCTAGCAAGCTGTGGTAACCCTGGTCTTTAGTGAGTGGATGTGCGTGCTTTATTATTCTTTTCTGTGCCTTTAATGACACGCCTGCCATAAAGGCAAAACATTCATGTTAGCCAGCTATTTTATCTGAATTGTTTTATTAAATGAATAGTCAGTTATTATGTTGGCAGGAGTTTTTATCTAACTGTGATGGTATGGTACGAACACAACACTCAGAGATACAAATTCTGACTGTATGTTCATGTATTTATTGATTTACAATGAATGATAAGAGCAGCCAGGCCAGGCAGTAAAGCCCTAACATCCTTTAAGATCGCCCTGAAAAAACACTTACAGGCGGCAGCCGCTCGTAACTGGTAAACCTAGCCCAGCTTTTTCTATTGCAAATATCTACTGTATATATATTTTTCTGACAATATCTACAGCATATCCTACTGTGTTCTATCCGTCTGTCATTCAATGTTATATAAAGGTTTCCTGTGTAAATAAGCCGAAAAGCTTACTAGGATCTCCTTTTAGTTGACTTTGTACCAGTGAACTGTACTGTCATGAAACTGTACCTTTTCCTATGCAAACTTCTTCAATCAATCAGAACGGGGACGCTTCAGCAGCTCTTGTGTGCTGACTAAATGCAAAAAAGCTAGCCTCTAAGTCTTTCAACGTTATCAATACATATTACAATTAGTTGCCAATACATTCTCGTACCAGATAAATAACTTCTTAATGACTTAATCAGATGAACGTTAGTTAATAATGTTTACGAACGTATTTCCCCCGCTCTGTTCCGTGTTGTTATGGTCGACGGTTCCCATGGAAATTGTGCGTCTGTGAAAACTATCCGTCGCCGCCGATTGTGTTGCAAAAAGAAACGTTCCGCTAACCAACAGGTCCGCATTCAGAATGAATGACCAATCTGAAGCCGTCTTGTAACAGAAATTGGTAATACTCCAAATAGGATAAATCGCTCCAAAGCAGGTCACATTTCCCGTTTCTTCAGAACGGTATTATTAACAGGCTCAACATTGTTCTCCTTCCGCCATTCTCATTGTTTTCCCCTGGCGTCATTCTAATCATCTTAACAGTTTTGTGTCTCCTGGTACCACGTAGGGCACTGGGCACGGATACACACGCAACCTGGCCGCATAGAGTTATGGGTTATGGCTGGCAGTGGCAATAGCAGCTATGGCTGGCAGTTGGCCCGGCCGCCTAGTTTATGCGTCAAGCAGGATTAATGCACTTATTTATGCTTTAGTCACTTTGGTGGTAAAGTAAAGCAAAATAACTAAAATAAATAACAAACACCGTCGATAGGCCAAATCTATTATTCACTGTTCTATCTATTATGGGTGCGTTCGGAAATACAGCACTGAGCGCACTGGCCAATCTACTGCATAGTAGGCCTACTGTTCTATTCAATGTTATATGAGATACTTTAATGGTTTCCTGTGGAAATAAGCTTAGTCTTTTCTAGGATCTCCTTTAAGTAGACCTTGTACCAGTGAACTGTACCGTCATGAAACTGTACCCTTTTCTATGCAAACTTCTAATAAAGTCAACAAACTAATAGTCTACGTCGTGAGTGCGCCCGGGGTGCGTATTTCCAAACGCACCCTAAATTACCCGCAATTTCCCCATCGCTCAAGTCTGCTCTGTTGCTCACTCTGGTCACGTAGGCTCAGGCTGCTGTTGCCTGTTTCCTCACTGCAACACATGTATGAGATCAGACTCCAAATTGACCATTAGGTCAGGTTGAAGTGAGAGAGAGGAGGGAGACAGGGGAGAGACAGACAGACAGACAGACAGACAGACAGACAGACAGACAGACAGACAGACAGACAGACAGACACACACACACAGAGAGACAGACACAGAGAGACAGATGGAGAGACAGAGCGAGAGAGCGCAAAAGTCTAAGACAAGCGGAGGTACAGACATACAGAGGATGTCATTGCGCGTGTGTGCCATGGGTGTGTTCTAGAGAGGCTGGCTCGGCGCGTCATCTGGACCCAGTAGGTGACTCAGACCCTCCCCAACCAATAGCTTTGATAGACGGGACATCTCTCTATTCCCTAGAATGCAGGACCACTGACACTGAGGAGTGAGGACGTTTCTTCTGAGAGCATCTGAGACACTGCCCAATGACCATCCAGTCAGGTAGGCAACTGTACCATATATATTTTTTAATTTTAATACAAACGGCACGTTTAATACATTTTAACGCCGTTGTCACATTTTCCTCGTTAAAGATTGTGTCAGATTTCTGACTTAAGCCTAATTATAGGCTATGTCACTGTCAAGTGTCAACAAGTGTCGCTCGTCGTAAAAAGCCAGATTTTCAATTGTGTAGTCGAATCTTGTTTAGCCTATCACATCGCTTAATTGGCACTAATATTTTATATAAAAAATAAATGTCCTCATGTTATTTGAGACCGGCATACGAGGAAGTAGCCTATACATAATTTATGTTTAACAGGTGGCATGATCATAACTCAATATGATCTGCACGACACAAGTTAATTGTGGACAGAATAGCCCCTATAGGCTATAGCTTGTGAGAACAGAACACAATATAGGCCTACACTGTTATACAGTCTTATATTTTGCTTTTTATTACACAACTGGTCGGTGTATGTTATTTCCAGGATAAAATAGCCCTATGGTAGCATGGGGTTCATGTTGACGTCACTCTGACGACACTGTGTGCTGCTGCTTTCTGTGTGCTGCTGCTTTCGCTTTCCGTAAGCTCTGAATCACTTGCATGATAATTACGTATGACCATGGGGTATTCTGTGCCATCGGCGGGCTACCGATGCTGCCATAGATGCCCATAGAGACAGTCTGTGTAACGGCACGTTCCTTGGCTCACGTAGTCAACTAGACTACGCGAGACTCCGGGCATCATCTCCCCGTCCCGTGAGTCACCTGTGATGCTGCTGGTGTTCGCACGTAGCGACCTCTTTCCTCTCGGTACAATGAAGAGGCTGCAACCTAAGCTACTCTGCACCGCTCTGCACCCTGTGGCCTACGTGCGTTTTGGCTGCATCCGTTTTTTTTCCTGTCTTTTTCTGTCGCTCTGTGTTACTCATGCTTCAGCACGCTTAACATACAGTGTTGGCTGTTGGGTAGCCTAGTAGTAGAGCTATAACGGACTATTATGTAACCAGATTACGAAAACGAAATACCTTAATAAACCCAGATTGTTTTGTATAATTAGATTATAATAGTAAAGGAATCTAGCTGATTATTATACTTATTATTAGTATTATTACATCTATGGCACTTTTCAACCACCCCAACAATCAGGGCTCAGGCTCAGCAACAGGACATGGTGTCCCTCCCCATTCACACCTCAGCTTCTGACCACCCACCCACCCACCCCTCCCCATGCCGCCCTAGATAGATCAATGGTTCTCAAACTTTTTCATGCCCCAAATTAAAACGTAAATTATTTGGCTGTGGACCCCATCTGAAAAGATTTTGTGGCGGGGAAGTTTATTTTTCAAGATCTTTTGAAAACACCAGATCTACACATCAATCACGACACTATTATGTGAGCTTGTAGATGATCAGCTATTTTCAAATAGTCAATGTTGTTTTAAAGTGGTTAATCTATTAAGCTATAATATGAACTACTTGTCTTGGGACACCCCCTGATCCCACTTTCAGAACCATTGCTGTAGTGTAGAATCTATTCTATTGTGTCTGTGTAGCCTAGTCTAGTGCAGCGCTATAGGCCTATATGGGCCGAGGTGAAATACAAATGTGACAGTAGGCTGCAGTGGTGGTGGCAATACAATGGTGTAGGTGTAGGCCTAATATGGATACAGGAAGAGTGGGCACTTGATATGAACATGTGCATACCGTACATCATTATCAGACCTAAATTTACACTTCAAGTTCCCATTTCTTTTTACATTTAGGAAAAAAATAGCCAATTTAAGATTGAGGTGAGGTGCCCACTGTTCTTTGGTGTCCATTGCACTCGTCCTGTCACCGGTGTAATTAGTAAATGGCCAGGTTTAATATCCACATCAATGGAGACTGAGAGTGATACTTGTTAGGCCTATATGTCTTCCTCATCCCAATTCATCCAATTCATTCAAGGAGGCATGAGAACTTGTGTTCTCATGCCAATAAGAGAAGTTTACACATTGCTAAAGCAATAGAGTCAGTGTGCAAATGGAGAATGATACGTGTGTGTGTGTGTGTGTGTGTGTGTGTGTGTGTGCGTGCGTGCGTGCGTGCGTGCGTGCGTGCGTGCGTGCGTGCGTGCGTGCGTGCGCGTATGTGCATGTCAGCCCGATGACGGTTGTGGAATGTAAAGGGTCTTATTTTAGATTTTAGGAAGGCTGGTGATAGTAGGTCTCCTGTCAGAATGCTGCAAGGGGTTCACAGGTTAAGGCACAGGAGGCTTTTAAGGCACATGCGACACTTGATAAGATCAAAGTGTACTCCGAGATGTGCGCACACACAACCACCACCTCACTACAGGTTTACTGGTACAAGGGGCTACCCGGCCCCTTATCAGGAATATCAGGAAACCTTTAAAAGAGAGAGAGAGGATTGTAAACAATGCAATTTGGAATGTGAAAAGATATAGCCTACTGTACATGCCAGGGTACTGTAGAGAGGGTACACAAAAGACAGAGAGAATTAAAGCAGAGACAAATACAGCACATTAAATAACTATTTGTCTACTTTGAGAAACGGCACATCATGTCTGTGTCCGCGTACGCTTTTTTACGGTCTATGGGTTTGCCGCTCTGACATCATGCTCTGACATCACTGTGAAGTCAGGGGAACCAAATCCCTTTTACGCCCATATATAGAGATCCCTGTGATGCCAGGGAAACCAAATCCCTTTTATGCCCATAAATGGAGATCCCTGATGTCATCAATATTAAGCCCATATCTGGGAATATCTATGGGTACCAGGGGTCTCCATATATGGGTAACTGGTCCGATATAGGGTGAGGTCGCTTTTCGCCCTTAGGTGTCTTACTGGTACTGTGTGTGTGTGTGTGTGTGTGTGTGTGTGTGTGTGTGTGTGTGTGTGTGTGTGTGTGTGTGTGTCGGTGTGTGTGTGTGTGTGTGTGTGTGTGTGTGTGTGTGTGTCGGTGTGTCTCGGTGTGTGTGTGTGTGTGTGTGTGTGTGTGCGCGCACAGAGCTACATTATGTCAGAGTAGTCACACCTGGAAGGTGCTACCCAACTGTTCAACAGTCAAATGGGATTTAATTGTCTCCACCAGCCGAAGGCATGGGGGAGAGTATGTTTTCCCCTCCGTCCGTGCGTCCGTCTGTGCGTCCGTCCGTGCGTCCGTCCGTCCGTCCGTCCGTCCGTCCGTGCGTCCGTCCGTCCGTGCGTCCGTGCGTCCTCGCAGTTTGTGAGCACCTAATCTCAGTCGCCGTTGGCCCGGTCGCTGCCAAAGTGAGCACACACATTCCCTGGATGCCAATCTAGAACCTCTGCCCTACATTTTTCAAATGGGCCTTTTCTAGCGCCACCTAGTGGCAGATGTTTGCAAAACACATTTCTGTGCACTATTCTTACAGATTTTGTCCAAAAATCCTACAAATCGGTAGGCAGTATCTCGACAGTCATGTGATCGACACGGATCTGTCCGATTTTGCATATTCCATCCTGATTGGCTAAGATTGGCTTCCAAAGTTTGTAGGATTGAGCCGTTTTGAACAAAATGCCTCAAATCACAAACGCAAAGTGCAATTATCATGAAATCGCGCACACACGTTCCCACTAGGCCGAGGAAGAAATGCCACTTAATTTTTAAATCAGCCTCATGGTGGCGCTATAACAGGCTGATTTGTGGTTTTACCTATAACTCCACCGATCAGTTTCAAACTTTGTAAGCGCACTCCCTAGAGGCAAAGGATAAACCTTTGCCCTGCATTTTTCACATCAGCCTTTTATAGCGCCACCTTTGGGCCGACTTATATAAAACACATTTTTGGATATTACTCCTTGAGATTTTATCCAAAAATCACACAAAAAATCACTTGATCACATGACTCTATAGTCATGTGATCAAGTCCGATCCGTCTGATATTTCATATTCCATCCTGATTGGCTAATATTAGCTTCCAAAGTTTGCAGGATTGCTCCGTTTTTGAACAAAATACCTCAAATCATCAACGCAGCTTGCGATTACCGTGAAATTTGCCACACATATTCCCACTAGGTCAAGGAACAAATGCTACCTTTTTCACATTGGCCTGTTATAGCGCCACCAGCAGGTAGACTTTAGCAAAACACATTTTTGGAACACAATGCTTCAAATCATGCATTGATTTGAAGCCATGAAAGATCTAAGGTGAAGAACATATGCCACCCTTTTTACATTGGCCTATTATACAGTAGCACCACCAGGACGCACGGTCTGTTGGAGACCTGTGCTCGTTTTTAATATTTTTCATTAATTATCTCATGTTTGAGACTAGATATTATCTGGGTTTCCACTGGCACAGGATCATAGTTGTAATACATTAATAGATTATATTGTATTATAATCACTGTTAGGGTTCATTGGTTCTTACCGATAGCTGGAGAACAGAACTCCTGCACAGGTGATTTGCATTTGTATGCAGGACAGTTGGCCACTCATCTACATGATATTGTTAGGCAAGAAGCAGCTGACCGCTGTTGAATAGACATCTGCTGTGAACTGTTATTTTTCACAACCCTTGTCCTTGAGACATTGAGACATCTGTATTTTGGTGTGAATTTTATTTAGCCACACACCCCAGAAGGGCAGGAAGAGCAAAAGGTACATATTGCTCAACCAACAACTTTCACACCATCTAGATTTAGACAAGATATTTAGACCATCGTTTTGTTCTATCAAAACTCTTTTAATTGACCATCGATTTTGCCCTGTGCTTTCATGATGTTTTGATCTATTACTGTATTGTGAATGCGTAATGAGTTGTATTTGTACTATCAAATACGAGTAGAAGAGGGTCAACATGTCAGTCAGTGGTAAATCACTGGTAGGCAGTTAGGTGAAGAGTAGGGTCTCATTAAGGACAATGATATAAGTCTCTTCAACCCTGTAATAGGATATAGTGCATGTCCTGCAAAGTATTTCATCAGGGCCTCAGCCTCCGTTTGTTTGTGCAATGCTCCACTGCCTAGTTCACTGTGGCATCAACGTCCAACGTGAGACTTGTTAGAGGAAATAAATGTGATTAGATTAGTTTAATATTTTATAGTCACATTTGTGTAATGTCAAGTCAAGACATGTAAGTAATACAATTGAACTGTATTGGGATAGCTTTTAAACCTTGGCCAGCGATGTTGTCTTTGAAGATGATATAACTCATTGAGGCAAATCATTGAGGTCAGAATCACTTTTGTCTCATTGTCTCCAACCAGCCGAAGGCATGGGGGAGAGTATGTTTTCCCCTCCGTCTGTCCGTGTGTCCGTCCGTCCGTGCGTGCGTCCGTCCGTCCGTGCGTCCTCGCAGTTTGTGAGCACCTAATCTCAGTCGCCGTTGGCCCGGTCGCTGCCAAAGTGAGCACACACATTCCCTGGATGCCAATCTAGAACCTCTGCCCTAAATTTTTCAAATGGGCCTTTTCTAGCGCCACCTAGTGGCCGATGTTCGCAAAACACATTTCTGTGCACTACTCTTACAGATTTTGTCCAAAAATCCTACAAATCGGTAGGCAGTATCTCGACAGTCATGTGATCGACACGGATCTATCCGAATTTGCATATTCCATCCTGATTGGCTAAAATTGGCTTCCAAAGTTTGTAGGATTGAGCCGTTTTGAACAAAATGCCTCAAATCACAAACGCAAAGTGCAATTATCATGAAATCGCACACACACATTCCCACTAGGCCGAGGAAGAAATGCCACTTATTTTTTTTTAAATCAGCCTCATGGTGGCGCTATAACAGGCCGATTTGTGGTTTTACCTATAACTCCACCGATCAGTTTCAAACTTTGTAAGCGCACTCCCTAGAGGCTAAGGATAAACCTTTGCCCTGCATTTTTCATATCAGCCTTTTATAGCGCCACCTTTGGGCCGACTTATGTAAAACGCATTTTTGGATATTACTCCTTGAGATTTTATCCAAAAATCACGCAAATCGGTACACAGTATCTCTATAGTCATGTGATCAAGTACGATCCGTCTGATATTTCATATTCCATCCTGATTGGCTAATATTAGCTTCCAAAGTTTGCAGGATTGCTCCGTTTTTGAACAAAATGCCTCAAATCATCAACCATGCTTGCGATTACCGTGAAATTTGCCACACATATTCCCACTAGGTCAAGGAACAAATGCTACCTTTTTCACATTGGCTTGTTATAGCGCCACCAGCAGGTAGACTTTAGCAAAACATATTTTTGGAACAATGCTTCAAATCATGCATGCAGCGTCCGATTGCCATGAAAGATCTAAGGTGAAGAACACATGCCACCCTTTTTACATTGGCCTATAATACAGTAGCACCACCAGGACGCACGGCATGGTGGAGACCTGTGCTCGGAAGAGCACTGCTTCTAGTTTGAGCATGTGGCCTGATGATGGTGAATTTTGCATATATGACTAGGGTTCAGGAGATTCACTTGTTTCACAATTTGAATTTGTTCTTCTGGGGAGTTTGTGTGTGCAGAGCACATTTCCTAGCAATCCTGACATTACTTTTCCAGACTGATTGATTGGTACATTTTGTATTGGTCGGAGACACAGCCAGACAGACAGGGGTAGTAATGAGAGATAATGAAATGGCAGGTCATCAGTATTTGACAGTTGATAAGTGTGTTCAGGTCTAACAACACACTTCCCATGCTCATGTCTTCCTGCAACAATTATGTGCGTTTGAACTTCCCCAAGTTGATGATCATAGTAGATTAGATTGCTCAACACAAATTACAATGACGTCTCCCTTTTGCTAACATCCTACAGGAAATATTGTTGAGCTGCGCTGTAGGATAAAGATTTATGATCGGTGCATATGTTGCGCATATGTTGTGTGACTGACCATGGCTGTCTGAAAGAGTCCCTTTCAGACGCTATACATGCATCCAACCAGCTGCAGGAACCATGCAAATGCGTTTCACACCCTGCTGACAAGTCATATCCTGTCTATATAGTACAATACATGCACTTGTACAACTGCACACATGCACACAAACAGGTGCTTCTACTTTCAGGAATAGTTTACATTTCCCTCTCAAGGACAAACCGGACATTTTACACAACAGATGTTGGTCAAAAGTGTTCTCCTCTCCTGTGCATTATGTCAAAGAAGGAATGGATGTGTAACATTAATTGGGTCATTTATATATTCAAAATGAGGGCCACAGTAAAGCAACGATATAATGGGAATCATTATGCTGAATATGCATAATGATTCAACGTTAACCCTCTGCAGTGGTGGAAAAAGTATTCACATATTTTAATTAAGTAAAAGTAAAGTATCAATACTGCAATATAGAAATACTCTGTTACAAGTAAAAGTCTGGAATAAAAAATGTACTTCAGTAAAAGTAAGAACGTATTGGTGTCAAAATGTACCTATAGTGGGAGCGTTTCAGGCAAAAATCGTGCACTTTATGAAAGAAGCATGAAATTTGGCACACAGTTAGAACATGCCATATGGAACATTTTTGGCTATAAGGGCATCGCAGATTTGTCTTGGGAAACTTGTGGGAGCCAATCAAAGTTGGGCTCTCATAGACTTTACTAATACTATACAGTAAAATAATACAAAAAATAAATATGCTTTATGTGAGAGGTGTTTTTCGGGATTCAGAATCTGAAAATTTGTTTTGCACGAAAAACATTCCTTTCCGAGAAACGGTCGCCACAAAACTGTGAAAAGTGATGACTCATCACTAAACCATAGCTTCATGGGGTCCGTTTTAGCCCAAGGAATGTTTTTCCTGCAAAACAAATGTTTGCATTGGATTCAGAATCCCGAAAAACACCTAGTTTGACCCCTCACATACTACTTAAAGCATATTTATTTTTTGTATTATTTTACTGTATAGTAAACTAAGTCTATGAGAGCCCAACTTTGATTGGCTCCCACAAGTTTCCCAAGACAAATCTGCGATGCCCCTATAGCCAAAAATGTTCCATATGGCATGTTCTAACTGTGTGCCAAATTTCATGCTTCTTTCATAAAGTGCACGATTCCATCAAAATACTGCCCGAAACGCCTGGACTACTAAAGTACCAAAAGAAAGTAAAAGTACAAAATGTTTGAAAATAGCAGATCTATATGGGTAACCGGTCCGATATACATCACTGGCCAGATGGCCAAGAATTGCCCTGTGGCTTCTTAATACTCATTTATATCTGCAAAGTAACTAAAGTTTTTTGAATAATTGTAGTGGAGTAAAAGTACAACGTAGTGGAGTAGAACTTAAATTATTGGAAATTGGAAATACTCAAGTAAAGTACAAATACCTCAAAATTGCACCGTACTGAAGTAAATGTACCTAGTCACTTTACACCACTGACCCTCTGTCTTCTGTATGTGTTCCCCCAGCATTGACAGTCACTTAAAGCACCTCGACAGAGCAGCCAGAGGGGATCATGGGAGGAGCGGTAGTGGATGACGGGCCCACCGGGGTGAAAGCGCCAGATGGAGGGTGGGGCTGGGCGGTGCTGTCGGGCTGTTTCGTCATCACAGGCTTCTCCTACGCCTTCCCCAAGGCAGTCAGCGTCTTCTTCAAGGAGCTGATCAGAGAGTTTGGCGTGGGTTACAGTGACACCGCCTGGATCTCTTCCATACTGCTCGCCATGCTGTACGGAACAGGTATGCCTGAAACCTACTGTGTAAAATCATCCACTGCAGAGAAACATTTTGGAGTGATAACTTTAAGGGATTCTTTCAGAAAAAAATTGCAACGATGTTCCATAATCCTGTTCGACACCTCTACAACATGATTATGCAGACACATTTTGTCAACCATAACATTTTAAAGCTGTTTTGTATAATATGTGTGATAGTCAAAAGATAAAATAGTATG
Source organism: Nannobrachium achirus (assembly GCF_963921795.1). NCBI lineage: Eukaryota > Metazoa > Chordata > Actinopteri > Myctophiformes > Myctophidae > Nannobrachium > Nannobrachium achirus. The sequence continues at coordinate 36,832,161 of NC_137825.1, read as the reverse complement.
CGCTGTGAGGTCTATATGACATCAGTGTGCTGTGTGCACACAGGCTGGCCATGTTGTTTTCCCTTCCTTTCTAAATCATGTTGTCCAAATCCATCTAAGCTCTGTTAGCTCCCCTTGTCGAGCTCGAGACAGATTTGAGTCAAGAGACGTGCCACAGGGGATAATTCCCCTTGTTTATGGATTGCACACAATGCAGTTTTAAAGACTAAGAAATAAAAAATTTGATTACAAATTTGACCTCAATGTAGTGGTTTTTACAGCAACGACTATAACAGGGGTCTTCAACATTTTCAGGCCAAGGACCCCTTATTTGAGAAATAGATGAAGCAGGGACCCCCACAACCTTTTTATAGATTCCTTATAGTTCAATCGTTTGACAGCAGAATCATCTGTGTATTTTGGATTCATGTCAATTTGTGTTATCAGATAGTTTACCACTTGAACCGTCAATACTTGATAAACGTGACCTTTCACTCTGTACTTAGTCTGCTCCTTTTCCCCTCCAAAGCTCTTTGCCGAAAATAGCCAATGTACAAGCTCACAACGCCTCGCGCTGCGAGGCGTTGTGAGCTTGTAGATCTGCTATTTTTGGTTAAGGTTCTCAGAATATGGACGCTAGGGTTCAAGTGGTTAATTTAAAAAAGGGGAAAAAGATGTTTCCATCAAAGGAGGAGGACCCCTTGTAGTAACTCTGAGGACCCCCTAGGGGTCCCGGACCCCCTGTTGAAGACCCCTGGACTACAACATAATGCTTTTTTTGTCTGTGCTTAGGACCTTTGTGCAGTGTGCTGGTGAACAGATTTGGCTGCCGGCCAGTAATGATGGTTGGAGGGCTGTTTGCCTCACTGGGAATGATCCTGGCTTCCTTTGCCACCAGCATCATGCATATCTACCTTTGCACTGGAGTTATAACAGGTATAGCCTAGTCTCTCACACAGATTATGAATGCACAGACTCACATAATGAAAAACACAAAAGTTGCATGAAACTGTCTTTTCTGGAGATGTAAATACATGTATTCTTCTGTCTTTGCTCAGGTCTAGGCCTGGCTCTGAACTTCCAGCCCTCACTAATCATGTTGAACCGGTACTTCAGTGAGAAGCGGCCACTGGCCAATGGGCTGGCGGCAGCGGGAAGCCCTGTGGCCCTGTGCTGTCTCTCTCCGCTGGGCCAGATTCTTCAGTACAAGTTTGGCTGGAGGGGAGGTTTCCTCATTCTGGGGGGCTTGCTGCTGAACTGCTGTGCCTGCGGGGCCCTCATGAGGCCCCTGCTGCCCCCCAAGAAGCCCGCCGGCTCAGAGGAGACCCTCGAGGAGGAGAAAAAGCCTCAAGTCAAGAAGAAGCTGCTGGATTTCAGCGTGTTTAGGGACAGAGGATTCCTTATCTATACCATTGCAGCGTCCGTTATGGTGCTGGGACTGTTTGTGCCTCCCGTGTTTGTCGTGAGCTACGCTAAAGCCATGGGTAACGAGGACACCAAGTCGGCTCTGCTGCTAACCATCCTGGGTTTTGTTGATATCTTTGCTCGTCCTACGTCTGGTCTAATAGCAGGGATGAAGTGGGTGCGGCCCAGATGTGTCTACCTGTTCAGCTTTGCGATGATCTTCAACGGCTGCACCGACCTCATAGGCTCACAGGTAACAATGGAGCAGTCAGGATTATGTGTTTACATCTCATTAAACACACAGCAAGAGGGTGTGATAATATCACATAATCATTATCACCAAAGAGTGTTGGTCACCTTTTTTATTTAGGCAATAAACATACTTTGCTGTGCTTTGTTTTTGACAGAAACTGGTTAGCACTAGAACCTGCTACAGACTCCCCTTTAAGTAGATTATGGTCTGTTTAAACACAGAACTATTAGGAGTCCATATCTATTGTCTGGGGAAATAAATAAAAGTTTGATAATGGCATGTGTGGGACTGTGACTAGAGATGTCTCATCTGTCTCCTTACAGGCCACCGACTACTGGGGGCTGGTCATTTTCTGCATCTTCTTCGGCCTGTCCTACGGGATGGTGGGAGCTCTACAGTTTGAGGTCCTCATGACCATCATAGGAACAGAGAAGTTCTCCAGCGCCATTGGACTTGTGCTGCTTATGGAAGCCATTGCTGTACTTGTGGGGCCTCCTGGAGCAGGTTAGAGCCTAAAATAATATCTCTCTCTTTATTCATCATGTTTACTAAGTAAAGAATTAAGTCCTGAATTGTGTTCCCCCCCCCCCCCCCCCCCCCCGTAATGAATCTTTTAATTTGTTTTTATACAGCAGCAGAGTTTCACGTTTATCATGAAAGTTCTTCATAACATTTACAAGAATTCTCCTCTCTCAACCAGGTCGTCTGTTGGACCACACTGGCCAGTACATGTACGTGTTCCTGCTGGCGGGGTGTGAGGTCTGTGTGTCGGCTATCATCATCGCCCTCGGCAACTTCCTGTGCATCAAGAAGAAACCGGAAGAACCGGAGGCCAAGCTGGAAATGGCCGTGAACGCCGGCGAGACAGAGGTGCTGAAACATGGCGCGCAAAACGGGGAAGACCAAGAGCTTGGGGAGGAAGCAAAGAAGGGAGAGAACGGAAAGATTTCCGCGGGTGAACCGGGCCAAGAAGACGCGGTGAACACGGTGAAGGAATCAGCAGACGAGACTCTTGATGTAAGCACCGAGACTTCACTATGAAGCCGACAGGAGTTATCTGTTCACAGCAGAGAGTAGCATGGAACTGGACGCCCTTTCAAAAGGACAATGTCCAACCAGAGCACTCACAATCTGTCTCAGTGGACAGCGGGAGGAAGGCAGACAGAGACCAAGAGAGAGAGCTGGGACATTACTCTGTTTTACATGGAGATGTAATCTGCACTGATTCAACACATTTCACACACAAACACACAGAGGGCAGATTAACAATCTTCAGTTCATTTTTCTCATCAAAATGGTACACAAAAGTAAAGAAATTTTATAGTTCTGTCATGTAGCATAAAAAAATGAACTATTGCTCAGTTTTTTTTTGCGACTGTCAACAATTTCATGTTTGATAAGTACAACATGATTATTTCATTGTGTACCTCTCAGTATTCTATTTTTGATGTGTGCTTCCAGGCACATCGTTCAACTGTTATTTAAAACAATAGTACATATTGTTTCAATTTCCTTGCTTCAAACAACTTGATTTACTTTTTTAATGTTAAGGACAACTCGAATGTGTTAATCTAATACTGTGCACAGATTACCTGTCAAAAACTGCAGGCACAGACCTGCCGTCGGGCAGCTGCATTATGCTCATTATTTTGAGTGTTGTCGTTTCAAAAACGTTGTTCGCTTGTTTACTGATTGCTGTGAGCCATGTTGTGGCTGGACATACGTCATGTGATATCAGTAAGAGAAAATAATAACTGAGGAAACCTTCTGGATTGTATATTGTCAAAATGTGTGTTGAATTGTGCTCAAACACAAATATGACTGTTGAGTGTATTTCATGTTACGTCGTCCTGTGAAGGCCAGCTTAGCACCTTAAAGAGCCACTTTGCAGAGGTATTATGTAAACCTTGCAAGCTCTCCACCAGGTGACCATAGCCTTGCGGGAAAGCTTTCAAGTCACAACCCATTGGGAAGTTTTATATCAAATTTTCACTGCCTTTCAATAGAATAATAGGATTTGGGTTAAAAATCAGTGAAATGGCCCTTTAACACTGTACTTGTTTCTCAGTCTCATTGGTATTGTACAGTATGTGTTGTGGCGAGGTTCATATTTTACAGATGGCATCGGCAGCTGCTGCTGTACTGTATTTATTGTGTGCTTGATCCTCTGGGTTTAGGAGACCTTGCTTCAAAGCAACAGACAAGTGTCCACTTGTTCAGAAATCAGTAAGAAATGTAATATATGTATGTACTACACTGCCTAATAGGACAGATCTTTAATGTTCAGGTTTTACAAATAAACACATTTTCTGTGGAAGATGACATTTTGCCCATTAATGACTACACAAGCATGTGGAAACAAATTAAACAATACATATGTAAAGAAAGGTTATTCTTACGATGAACGTTGATTTACATGTTAAATTGAATTATAAAAAATACATACCCGTTGTCAGCTGACAGCATTTTCCAATGCTTTTAATCCTTTTTGCATTAGGTAGATACAGATACACCAAGAGTCAACTGTTTACACTATTCTACCACTGAAAAATGTAAAACACAACCAATGTGTGTTGTGTTTAAAGGAACAGAATGGTGTTAAACCTCTAGAGTGCCAGTCCAATCAGTCCAAACTCCAACGCTTTCACACAGCACCCTCTACAGGCCAACAAGATGAACTTTCACTGATACTTCCTTATTATCCACATTTAAAAAAACGACACAAAAAGTACAAGTACTTTCATTTATTTACAGTTTTTAAAGTACACAAATACAGTGGCAAATACAAGAGAAAGTAAATCTTACTGAGGTGGTAGCTTAGATGATTAGGTGTTTGAGTGGCTGACCAAAAAGGCCACAGGTCAAAATTAAAATGGAGAAAAATAGTAGTATGAAGGCTGAATTACAACAGGCCTTTTATGACAAAAGACATGGCATTATAGACAGCAGCCATAGAAATACTCAGGCTGAGCACAAAAATTAGTTGTTAGATATCAAACCCCCACCCCCCACGTCCAAACACTTAATTGCTTTTATGAGTGAGCACATAATCCTTTTCATTCCTCGTCCAGCTCTACCAGATCTCAAACTACTGAGCGAGTCTTCTGCGTCCTGTTCCAGTCTACCTTCCACAAGTGCATCTCCTCCCTACAGAGGAAGCTGGACATCCTGCAAAGAGTCTGCAAGACCCTGGACAGAGGCGAGGCGGTGAAGCAGGTGCTGGGTCTGGTTCTGGCCTGCGGTAACTTCATGAACGGCTGGGAACAGGACCCGGGGCCAGGCCAACGGCTCCACCCTGGCCATCCTGCCCAAACTTAAAGACGTCATCGGCGCAGGACCATTCAATCGCGACATTGTCCACCTTTCATACAAAAAGTCTTTCACGTTCAGTACAACTGCACCGTTGAAAGGCGGTGGTCGTTTAGAAGCGATCGACTTTTGGTCAAAGTTAAGTGTCTTGAGTCCGTCCTTGGTGGTGAAGCAAGCATCATCTCTTCACAATCAATGATCCTGCACTTCATCTTAATCTTAAGTGACTATGTGAGGGGGGCACACAATTAATATGAAAGAACAGCAAATACTGAGAATCCAATGATTGAAGACAGTAATTGAAGTTCAGCTCCTGGACCAACTTGAAAGGTCACCGTTACACCCGACCCAAATGGATTTCTTAACAGAAAAAATGAAAAAAGTGAAAACATTTACACATCTATATTACAGGTATTTCACAGCTTAGAAATAATACAAATAACAAGGGAATGAAAATGTAGATATGTACAGCAGTGAATGGACAATCTGACAAAAGGTATCAAATGACACGTTCCTCCCTCTGTAAAGTCCGTCCTCCCCTATAAAAGCTTTCATATACAGTATAGGACACTAGGAAGGGAAGAAGGGTTCATTTGAAGCTTAGCAAGAAAGCCTGTTGGTTACAGACCAGAGGTATCTCTGACAGGGAGAGCCCCAATCCATAAATATACAACCTCCAGATCCAAACATACCAATGCAAAGATTTGGTGTGTAAAGAATGGGCTCAACTAGCCACAACTAATTCAGAACTTTGACCAACCACACCTGACTGTGGTCAAAACAGGAGGTGCAGTGCTAAAACATGCAAAGTAGATAGCTTTTCATACAAATGGCTATAATTACTGAAGAGAGCCATCAGTGGCTGTAATCAATTAAATAAAAATAATAAAAGAAAGAAAACTGGCTGGTGGTCAAATACATTAATGAAACGCAAATGAAAAGCATCACACACCAAACTACCCATATGTAAAAGATGAACAGCTTCAAAGTCCTTCTATTTGACCTTAAGCCTGATTTTACTTTGTTGTGCTTCAGTGTCACGCACCAAAAGTAGTCGATATACAAGCTCGAGCTGAAACACATTTTGAGCGAGCAGTGAGCACATAATCTTTTTCATTCCTTTTCCAGCTCTCCCAGACCCCCAAGTTTGCAAGACCCTGGACAGAGGTGAGGCGGTGAAGCGGGTGCTGGGTCTCTCTTTGGGTAACTTCATGAATGGCAGGAACAGGCCCCGCGGCCAGGCTGATGGACATCCTGCCCAAACGTCATCGGCGCAGGACCATTCAATCGCGACATTGTCCACCTTTCATACAAAAAGTCATACGATTAGATCTGCCATTTTCGGTGAGCGACGCTGGTGCGCAACAAAGTATAAATCAATGCAGGGGAAAAAAACCTAAGTAAACAAAGCTATTTTATTGGTTCAGGCAATGTAGGAGAAGTGTGAAGTGAATGTATAAATGTAGCATCGCTATTGACAGGAGCAGGAGCTGTAGCCATGGCAATAACAGTTGTGTCGTCGGCCACTGTCGTCCTAAAAAGGACTTTTGAGTTGCCACGGTTGCCAAAAACTGATGCAGTCCATTGAGGATTTCCTTAGCAGTAGAAACAGTCGAAAACACAAGGGGCAGTGTGGAGGGTTGTGCAAGTGTCTCCTGATAAACGTGGACACGCCGGGGAGAAGTGGTCCAGTAAAGTCAAAGATGCTTTACCGTAACGTGTGTCACCGTTAGGGGAGCGAGGGGTGACTGGGATTCACAGACACAGAGAGGGAGAGCAAGGGCAACACTTTGAGAAAAGAGGAGAGAGGAAGGGCGAGAGCCCGTCAGACGCCGTCGCCGAGTCAGTAGCTGGCTTCCGGGTTGGTAGCTGGAGCATTCATAGTGGTAGGTTTTATCTATCATGAGTCGTCATAGAGAGCAGATTTGCTGCTGAGTGAGCGAGGCTTGGTCCGCCAGGTGCAGGGTGGGGCTCATCGCGGAGATACAGAGTGGAGACCACCAGGGGTCACGCCAGACACCATCTACAACACACAGGAGAAGACAGACGGTCAACTAGTTGATGATGATAACCCATACATTCCATGCATACCTCCATCTGATGTAAATAACATTGTCTCTGTTCAATCTATTCTTTAAGTCTAATCAAAATATAGCTTTGACTGCATTCCAAATCATTGCCAAGTCACATTATTTTATACTTTTTTCCCCAAGCTTCATTAGCCACCTTATATACTTCATTGGCAAGAGTCCCCAAGGGGTCTATGCTTAGTCCCATCTACACCTGATCTCGTCGACAAAAATAGCCGACCTACACAAGCACACAAAGTGTCACATTGCGATTAGCTTATAGATCTGCTTTTTTCACAGAATGTTCAGTTATTCTGACATGCATAAAACAGGGACACCCTGTGTGTTAAAAATCTGACTAATCAAACTCACTAATCTAATGCACAGTAACATGTCCGACTACTTACAGGGAAGCAAGGCTATGCAGAAAAAGCAAGCTAGAGAAAGCGATGATGGGTGAGTCAGATGCTCGTTTTGGTCTGTTCGTGTACAGTGCCCACATTATTATAATACTTACAATTGGAAGGGTAAACCCGTGAAGATGTGTTTTTGCATCATGTTATGCCTTCAGCTGCAGGCATGGGAAAAGCTCAATGCTGACTTCAGAAAGAGTAGCTCAAAATCATGCAAGTATTGAATGCAAAAGCCAGGGGGGCGGAGGGAATTCGCAGGAGGAGGAGAAACACACTTGATTGCACGTCCACTCACTAGGGCAAGGCTTGGGTTCAGTACTTTTTATAGGCTTTTGCCGCTAGGCCTGCATGCTGAGAGATGCAGCCTTACGCAGGCATCAAACCAACAGTGCAAGCAAACAAGCCACAGGCGCAGAGTTGAGGAGGAGGGGGGGGGGGGCTGCCGTCACATTGGGAGAAGGTCGGTAATGATGCACTGTGATGCACCTTCCACTCCAGTTCCAAAGGGTGGTGGCTTTACAGTTTAGCGTCTGACTGACTCAGAGCACTTGAATGAGACAGAGCCAGGGGTTGGTATGATGATGGGCAATGGGTCATTGATTTATATTTGGCACACAAGATGAAGCATTAAGCTCTCCATTTCGTCACAGGAAGTCAGGTTGCTGACTGACCCTGGAGTATTCACCCCTTGTTCCAGGAAAGAGGAAATAGCAGAACGTTTCTCTTCCAACAAGAAAGATCTGATCAAACATTCATATTATGTTAACAGGTAAATTGACAGCAGACTTGTAGTTAAGCATAAAGGAACTAGGAATGAATATCACAATTGAGGCTGAGTCAGTCAGAGTCACTTTGAGAACTGGAGCGGTACATCCCTGGTGCCTCAGGGACGGGACTCACCCGGTGTGCGCTGCCGCCGTCACACAAGGACGTGGCGAGCGTCTACTTGGCGTGATGCTCGAAGGGAATGCTATTCTGAGGTTGGGGGGAGGAGAGAGAAGTCCATATACGTCAAAGTCAGAACCAACACCCACTGCAACCCATCAGACACCCGGAGAAGTCTAGCTTGTTATTGACTCACTAGCTCTAACAGAACCAACTGGGCTCACTGGAAGAGCTCGCTCATGTTGTTTGCACTATTGTTTTATTATACATTATATATATGTTATACCTTCAACTGGAATTGTGGGATTCTATACAACCTTTTAAAATATTTGATAAAAGCTTGTATTACTGTCGTTTTAAATTTTATACTGGAGGTCAAGAGAAAGGTAAAAATTGGAGACCAAAAAAATATCTAATTAAAAAGAATTACATCATATCGAGCCCCTACTGTTCAGGAACAGTACTTTCTATTTGGCCCTACATTCAGATGGAGCATTCTACAAAGAAACATACTCAGTGGTAATGTAACTCTTGAGAGGTACATTTACACCGTGGCTTTTACTGTGTAGGTGAGCATTTTTATGAGGCATGTAGTAGAGTCACTCCATGGACCGTCTCTCTGCCTTACAACGATCTCTGGTGGAGTAAAAACACCACATGGTTCCTTTGAACCTATAAGATTAGGGGGTTTAAAGCTTCTTCTTTAATGGATTACCATACAGCTTAAAGCACAGAGATTCCAATCTACTCTGTTGTCCTGATTGTGTATACTATCGTAAGGCTTAGCGTAAAATGTAATCCAAAGAGACCGAACTGGGCCGGAAGTCTATATAATACACATTTCTTTTTTAATGCATCCAACGTGGTCTTCTTCCTGATGGTGTGAACCTATTCCAGAGTTCCAGAGAGCTGGCATAGGAAATGGGTGGGGCATGTACCTGTGAGGTGGACATGCGGGAGGTGTCCTGCCGTCCCGTCAGGTCTGAAGAGGACACGTTGACGGGAGCGCCCCGGTGGAGGCGCATGCTCACCTTCCTCTCCCGCTCCATGCCGGACACTTGCCGAGGGGACGTGTTTGCTACAGGACCAATGGAGGGAGAGAGAGAGAGAGAGATGTTGATTGCACGTTTATAGATCCCTAATCAGACAGCGTCACATAGATAGCAACCAGTATGCGTGCGCAGGCTGGCCTCAAAAGGGGTGGAAATCACTAGGTACCTGACGATCCAATTTGATTCTGATTCAGAGGCCTACGGATCGATTATAAATCGATTACCGATGCATCTCGATTCCAATACATGACTAATAAACAAACTGCTTTCTAATGAAAACAAATTAATTTGTAGATTGGCAATGTTTTGGCAAAGAGATTTGGTAGAGAGTGAAAAAAAAAAAGACTATCAAATACGTTATTTCCAGGTCGGTTTAACCAATTATAGAGGGTTTGAATGGTACCGGATATGCAGCTCTGCAAATAAAAAGGCGAATTGATCCCAGTGCATGACGGATAATTTCACAATAAATATATATCTCCACGATACGATTATTGTGAGTGTTTTTTCATCACGATAATAACGATTATCGTCCCATCCCTAGTGGTAACTGACCTGTGTGTGAGGTGGGTGTGAGCGGCGTGGCCGGCGCTCCTTCTTGCGTTCCGCGGGGTCGTCCTGACGCAGCGGGCAGTCCTCTGGCTCCGGGATTCCTGCCGTGTCTCAGCCTGTCCTCTCTGTCCCTGCTTGCCCTTTCTGCCTCCTCTGCGGCACGATTGGCTCCCTAGAGGGATGAGTCCTTAGGATGAGAGCTCTGCTACCAATGACACCAATACAAGGGAAGCTGATATGGTGCTGGAAGCAATCAACTGTATTCCTGTCTCGTGCCAAGTGCTATCATCTAAAAAAAAACACTTTTTGTTCGGAAACAAGTAAACCCAGGCTACAAAATGTTGTTTACACAAGCAGAAAACAAATACAAAATAATTAAATTATAATAATAAAATGATGACTAGAAAAATCTTATGGACATTTCTTTGGTTGTTTTGCAGGGCAGTGGTTACAAACATTAAATTCACAAAGATTGGAATGTTCACCACAGCAGTGTTATAAAATTAAACCGTCTATACTCACAAATTTGAGCATGTTCCAGTCAAACACGTAGTCATAAGAGAATCCCTGTCTGTGAAAAAGGTTCCTGAAGAGCTGCCTGAGATACGAATAGTCTGGTTTGTCATCGAAGCGCAGCGAGCGACAGAAGTTCAGGTAGGTGGCAAACTCAGCTGTGAAAAAGATTAAATGATATTAACTAATATAACAGATTACTATACATACTACAGTATATATATATATATATATATATATATATATATATATATATATATATATATATATATATATATATATATATATATATAATGATGTGCAACCATTTGTAATACAAAAGGCCAACATAAATCAGTACTCACAGGGGTATCCTTTACAGAGCACCTCGATGGGGGTGGACATTTTCTTCTCGCTAATGCGTTCGTACTTCTGCCTCTTGGTGGCAGCCTTGAGTCCTTGCCAGGGTAGAGATCCCAGATTGAAGTACATGAGGACATAGCCCAAGGATTCCAGATCATCACGCCTGGACTGCTCTGTAGAGGGAGCCAGGGGAAAACAAGAGAAAGGAGGAAGAGAAAAAGAAGAAATGGTCTCAACCAGAACAAATGAAAACATCAGTTTTCCCTATACAGCACATCGTATGGTGTCGGGCAGAAACCTTTCATCTCCATCATGTACATATCCTTTTTTGTTTAATTTTTTCTCCCATAAATGAATGCCTTCGGTGTCACCTAAAAGTAGTTCAGATACCTGAAGAAGGTCTGTGACCGAAACGTTGCATAATAAAAGTGTTCATATTGCAAGTGTAGATGACCTGCAGGTCATTCTGTACATTTTGAGCATTGTCTAGCCTAAAAGTAGTTAAAATATCATATCTGCAAGCTCACAATGTATCGCATGGTGAGCTTGTAGATAATAGATATACCCTTTTCTTTAGTTATAGACAGGAAACGGGGAGAGATATGGGCAGTGACACACTGATGGGAAGTGACACGCAGCAAAGGCAGTCAAGATGGGGACTCGAAATCTAATTTTGTACCATCACCGTCCATGGTTCAGTCAAGTGCATGCGAGTACCAACGTGGTGGTGACATTTGGTTCAGCAAACCAAGTTATTATTGGAGTAGTTTTCAGAGTCACAAACCCCACAGAGCAATTATGTGTGCTCACATTGGGCTTCATCTCTCTGTAGTAGTTCTCAACCTGGGGGTCACCAAATTATTTTGGGGATTCCCCAGATGATTAACTTAATGTGCAACATTGTTTTCTCACTCAACAGTAAACAAACCAACATAAAGTTTAAGTGCATAGATCCCCATCCTAAAATGACAATTTGAGGACTTTTTAATACCTCTTTAATAACTAATTTAACCGTGACCAAACTGTCAAATATTAGGGACATACATTGTGAAAATAGGCGATCTACATTGCTTACAACGCCTCGCAACATAGTACCGTGTTATACAAAATGTAATGTCTCAACTCTTAGAGCTTGTCAGAGCTCGTCAGGGTGGGGTGTCCCAAGTTAAAATGATATTATTTGGGGGGGTCGCGGCCTGAAAAGGTTGAGAATCACTGCTGTAGAGTAGCTTTCCAACCAAAAAGTGCAAGTCAATCTACTAATGGCAACACGGTTTGGAGTCTTAACAATAGGAAACAACAAGGTGCCAGGTGGACAAGATGAGCCAGATAAGTTAGAAGATGCTGAAGCATCATTTAAGTGTGCTGTCTGGGAACACTATGGATTCAGGGTTAACTACAATTGGGACAGGAAGAAGTTGTCAATAAAAGGATTGCTTTATAAGTTATTTACACTGACATCACCCAGGCGTTTCCCTGGCAAGCACCAGGAGAGAACTGAGGCAAAAACAACTCTAAAAAGCTTTAAAAAACCACTCCAAGCTAGATCATAGGACAGACGGGCACAAGGTAATAACAGAATCTGTGGGTGGCGTTTATAGCAAAATATCAATCATTATAAATTGTTATATGCCTATGAAAGAAAAGCTGTTTATTTAGGCTTTATTTAGGATTTCACCTGAATTGTGAGCCAGGGCCCACCATCCTGACATGAATCAAGTTTAAGATTTTAGTTTTTCTTGAGGTGCAACTGAGTCTGTCCACCACTTGGCTGGCTGTAGTGACGGACAAAGACAATCAATTCTTATTCTTCAGGTATGCCGTTGAGGAAAAACAACTATCACTGAGATACGCAGTTACAAGAGAAAAACATAACTTTTTCTGTTAACTCTGGTAATTCTGCCTGACAAGTGACAATTGCCTGACAACTCACTGTGCCTGTTGACAGTCTGTGGATCTTAATGAACTGATCTCATTCTGTAATAGTCAAATGACCACTGATAATGATGGCAGTCTAAGGTAGGGTAAGTGGTTTGTTTTTGGTTAAAGCTCTATATTATGATAGTAATCATTGGTATACAGACTAGAGCGTTTGTTCAGTAGCAGGAGTCTCCCTGTCTCTCTATCATCTGTTACTAAACACTCTATAGACCATATTCACACGGGGGCCATTTTGCTATTTAGTTAATTAAATGCCACCCCGTTTTTTCAATGCAAAATGCCTACATGGCTGCCTCGTGAATATGGTCTATTGCAATACCATAAATATAGCTACTTAAGACGAAAGAAATTCACTTAGACTACCTCTGATTCCACTATCCTCAATATCACACAAATTACCGACAGTCGTGGTCTACGGTTCACCAAAATAAAAGAAAATGAAAAAAGAATCTTCACTTGCACTACATTACTGAATGATGGTCTGGGGTCGCAAATTTCGCAATCCATTCACAGACCAAAATATACTTCAGTCTAGGCTGAAAATATATAGTTTAGTTTATTACTGCAACTTTGGATTTGGACATATTTTGCCCAAACGGAAACGTGACACCACCAGTTGTCCGAGTAGTTACACCACTAATGTGCATAAATATCAACATGACACACTGAAGACCAGTTACACTTCGTTGTATAACACACTATTCAAGAACCCGATCCAGAGTCTTCATCACCCCAGTCTTCCACAACATTCACCGGCTCACAGTCAAATACAAATAGTGATCAGCAGCACCTACATGGCCCTCAACAACCTGGCTCCCCGCTACCTCTCTGACTGCTCAAACGCCACGCCCCTTCCCACTCCCTCAGGTCCGGTGATGCCAAACTCCTGGACATCCAGAAAACAAAGAAACAGACCTGGGGTGACAGGTCTTTCTTTGTTGCAGCCCCTCCCTTTGAAACTCACTCCAACCTCACATCAAAGACGTCCCCACTCTTGCCCGGGTTCAAAGCCTCCCTCAAAGCCCACCTTTTCAGATTTGCACTCCCCGTCTAATTCTTATCCCCCACTTTCTTTGCTTTGTTTTTAGCCTATTCTCTTAATAAAGTTGTTTCTTTAATTTGTTTGGTTGTGTGAAGCGACTTTGAGTACCAAGAAAAACACTATAAAAGTTGGATGTATTATTATTATTAATGATTATTTATATTATTAATGCACAACCAACTATAAATTAGACTTGAGTTTTTGCTGTCATACCAATCCCCAGGTGTGTGTTGATGGAGGCGTAGCGGGCTGTGCCCGTCAGATTCTTGTTCTCGCGGTAGGGGATGTGCTGGTGTGTGCGTGCGTCACGGTACTTCTTGGCCAGGCCAAAGTCAATGATGTACACCAGGTTGCCCTTCTTCCCCAAACCCATCAGGAAGTTGTCTGGCTTCACGTCCCTGTGGATGAAGTTCTTAGAGTGGATGTACTCTATCCTGCTGATCTGTAGGGCAGAAAAAAAAAGAGGAGAACCAGAGGAAAGTAGGTCGTTACACAAAGTTGAGGCTGATATGACAGCCGTTATATGAATCAGTGACTGTGGGAACATCTCTGTAACATAATGGGCTACTAGTTCACTTCAAGTAATGAAATGCGACAATATATATATATATATATATATATATATATATATATATATATATATATATATATATATATATATATATATATATATATATATATATGGAGAGAGACAAGACAGAGAACGAGAGAGAGAAGCATAACCTAGAACAGCTAAATGTTTTGATTATGAAAACATAAAAATAAAAAATTGCTTTCTATTATGGAGCACTGTCAGTGTGTGATCATGTAAAAAAGGTTTAATAATTTCCAGAGTTGCCAGGACTCACCATCTGATCGGCCAGCAGCAGTACTGTCTTAAGGCTGAACTTGCGGGAACAGAAGTTGAACAAGTCCTCCAAACTGGGCCCCAACAGCTCCATCACCATCACGTTGTAGTCCCCCTCTGCACCACACCACTTTATTGTTGGGATTCCCACTGCGCAGGAATGTGACAAGAAGAAAAATGTTATCATATGCCTGCCTGACACAAGGAAAAGAAACAAATTAACAACAAAGTAAGATTTCACCTCTACCCAAAACCTAGTGCTACACCTCGCTGACACTAACGCACAGTCTGCAACTCTGCATTGGCCAGAATAATGATGTTATGTTTTCATGGCAAAACCTTCCAGACACTTAGGTTTTTAAGTAAAAACACACCACTGTTTAAATTATGTTTATACTCCAGTTCACACCAATTGAAATCACTTGAGCACCCGTTCCCGCCAGGAAAACATGGTTTCCAGTTGAGCGAGTGGCTTGACCCTAGCCTGGTTAATAAACCAGACTGCACAACACCACCCCCCAAAACGAAGTGTGTGATAGAGTCTGACGCTTGCAGTCAGGCTAGCTTGACCCATGTGAGTGACTCATGGTAATTCTCAGGCAGCAGTTGTGTGCTGATTCAATGTTCCAGTCAGTCCATTTCTCTAAGCCTGCTGGGTGACGCATGCGGATCACTGGCTGACCCAGCAATGTGTGTATCACATTTGCATACGTATTAGGAATGTGCAATTTATCGAAAATGTATCAAAACAGGCATTTAGAACCTCTCACCAACATAATCTTTCTCATGTAGGCTAATCAAAATAAACTTGAGAAGCCGATTTCTTAAAATACAAAACATACTTCTCATTTCCAAGTCAATCTAAATCGATTGTAGATCCGAATTTAGAAAATATTTCATTTTATTATATATATTATACATATATCTTTTAATAATCATTCAATAAACAATTGCATTTGTAACATTGATGAACAGACTTTGTCAGAACTATGAGGGCAAAGTCAATAAAATAATCATTCATCACAATCAAGGCAAAAGTCTGAAATAATAGTATCTTTAGGAAAAGGAAAGGGGGAGAAAAAGTGGACAGCAATTACAGAAAGCACAGGGGATTCAGGGCCAGAGAGCAGAACAGCATAGGATGCTGTGACCAACTGCAGCCACAGATTGAGGAAATCAGATAGTAGTTTTTGTGCAAGTAGCCCATGTGCAATCAGGAAGAGAGATTTCAAAGTATGATGATGTGACGCCTCACCTCCTCCCTGCATCATCTTGTATATCTTGCTCTCGATGTGGAGTTGGGGATGCTTGGTCTTCACACATTCCAGCTTGATGGCCACTTCTTCACCCACCGAAATATCCGTACCTATGGGAGACGGCTTAATTTATGAAAACCCACAGAGATTTTTTATTTATTATGGAGGCTTTCGTATGATCACTGCCAGGGTCTAATAGCAGTAAAGTGACAACACATTGAAATCGCATCCCTAGTTAAGCCAAACTTAAAGACATCTGGCCCATCATGAAGAAACCACCTTGATTCAACTATGATCAACATTTGCTTAAGTTTGTCGTTGCTGTGAGCAATGAGGAACTATGAGTGAGTGAGAAGGTTGTTTAGCGCACAACCTTTTTGCTGGACAAAAATACTTAATTGGCACAATTTCTTCCACACTGTACAAAACTGAATGGCATGTGAAAGGTGAGGGTGACTGAGCAAGTCCAGGCCCATCCTAGCCAAGCAGCAATAAAAACAATGCAGGAAGCCAACCTTATCCTCTTGACTACCAACCACAACCATAGACAGAGCCTCACAGAAAGGAACTATATGACTGCATGCAGTGTTGTATTGCTCTGGTCACGTGGGTAGTCGCTGTCCCGTATCTTTTCTGAGCAGGATCACGCCTCTCTCGCACACGGACATACATTGATGCCAAACAACCCCAAAGTTCACACCTCGACAACGCTTTAGCATCACAACAGGGTGTTTTAACAAAGAAACGCGTATCCCCAAACATTAATCAGTTTAACACCATAGGAACAGGCCATTGCATTACATAAGAAGTTTGAGTGTAAACAGGAACCCCAGGGCCACTTGCTTCAAGGGGACAGTGATCAGGATCAGGATTATACTTAGTACAGTATCCAAACCTTTTTTAAAGGACCAAAAGGAGTGATTTTAATTCAAGATAAGTATTTTGACTTGGGTAAATTGCTGGGTCCATATTTACCTGTGGTGACTACTAAAAATGAGTTACAGTATACCACCAGTAAGACGCCTAGGGCGACAAGTGACAGGGTGAGGTCGCGCCATGTCTTGGCCATCTGAACTCATATGGGAATGCCCATATATGAAGGTCACATACCACACTAACATAATCCATATATGGCCAACACAGATGGCCAAGCCAGCCCATATCTTTGTGGCTGGTTCTACAAACAGGGATCTCCATATATGGGCATAAAAGGGATTCTGTGATTGTGGTTCCCCTGACATCAGTGATGTCAGCGTGATGTCAGAGCAGCAAACCCATAGACCATAAAAAAGCGTACACGTCCAGACGGAGACATGATGTGCTGTTTCACATAACATACCAACCAGTAAGACATCGAAGGGCGAAAAGCAGGGTGAGGATGCACCATCTTTCTTGGCCATATATGGATTCTGTTAGTGTGGTTTTCCTAACAGGGCAAACAAATCTGGGATAAAATCCCCTTTATGCCCATATGATCCCTAACAGAATCCCTTTTACGCCCAAATCCCTGCTCCGAGTATCTGACATCACTGTGATGTCACCTGTTTATGCACGTATATGGAGATCCCTGCTCTGAGTATCTGACATCACTGTGATGTCACCTGTGATGTCACGGTGATGTGTCAGGGGAACCAGTATCAGGCGTTACCCGTCCGGACAGAGGTCCGGACAGACACGGACAAGCTGTGACGGTTCTGATAGTAAACTGTGACCTATGGTCGCAAATAATATTCAAATGCAGTAGATAACACAGCACATCAAGGCTTAGGATTAATTTTTACTTCCTCATGAGTCACAACACTTCCACAATCTGTGAAAACGTCATATTTTGAAACTGAAAAAGTGTTGCGTGAAGCCGTGAACACTTCCACTTCATCAATTAAGTAAATTCGCTTTTTTTACTCACCAGATATACATATGCAGATGCCAAATACTGTACTTAACATTTGACAACAGAAACATGTTGACGACACATGAAAAATGTGTCGGCTTGCGACTAGCTATGCAAAGGCAGACACGCTACCAGCTAGTGGCAGTTTATGATGGACTGCCATCTCCTGAACGCGCACTTAACACCTCCATGCCGAAATACACTCAAGATGCTGGGTGATTCATACATGCATCCAGTATGTGTACGGTGGTTACATAAATTCAACTGTGTTTGTCTACATTACCACAAGGCAGGGGGAATTATGGTTCACTGGACCTTCCCTTCACCTGTATGTGTGTGTAAGCGCGTGGCGGGCCTTTGTGTAGGAAAATACACACCTATGCAACCTAAACCATGTCTCACCTAGAGCACTGGAACACACCCCTGTGCTTATTATGCTGCTGTTGAAGGAGTAGTGACACTTTATGTCAAGATTCCAAATGATCTGAAACATCTTAAATACAGATTATAAGAACTACTTAAAGGTTAACCATGGATGCAGAATATCAACTAGTCCAAAGTGAGGCAGTTGTCTTGTAGGCCCGCTTAATGTTTCCAGTATGTTTCAAATTCAGACCCTGTTATGCAACATGGGAAAGGTCTCTCTCTAAAGCTAAGCATGTGTAGTAGTGTGTGACGACTGTATTTCTGGGCTGTAGTGAAACCCCAGGGCGCAGGGCGGGGTGAATGACCTTATCAAAACCACGTGTGCTATTGCCAAGGGCTCAGAAACCTCCACACAGACACCCTGTAAAACTGGGGTTGGTTGGGGGTCGAGCCCATTACAAATTTTCACAATTTTTGACAGAACAAACCTAAGGATTTCTGATTATCACCACACATTTCACACACTTTAAGAGACATAGTGCTTCTCTCATGTTATCGCAGTAACACACTGTGACATGCACAGTGAGTGTACAGTACCATGGGATAGGGACACACTTGTATCTACAAAACACGCACAAACACACTGCGTTGTCAGTTGAGCATTGTTGACCTGTCTTCAGGTCAACACAGATGGAAATCACTTAAGTCTTTGGTGCCCATGTATTAACACAAGCTATTTTGGTCATCAGAAGTTGCTCGGTAACACAAGCAGAAGAAATAAGCTGATGGTGATAAAAGTATAGTTGAGGGTATATAATGGAGGATAATATAATATTGGAGGAGACATTTTTTACCCTGTGTGAAGAACATCCAAGTCAAGATAGTCATTTCAAGTTTTCCATATCAACTTGTACAAAGTGATATCATCCATGGAAAACAATTGTCCTTTCAATTTGACATACAGTATATACCAGTAACTGGTGTGTGCAATTGTGCTTTGCCAAGCTTGGGAGGAGTGTGTGGCAGATTGTTCCTGGCTTGGATAACTGAACAATTCCTGGGCAAATCTAATTTTATGTAAACCAGCTACTCTCATCTTTGTGTTCATATTTATTGCAGCTGAATTTCACCATATGGATCAATAGGTCTGTCTGTTAATCTATATCTATCTATCTATCCATCCATCCATCCTTCCATCCATCCATCTGTTTGTGTTAACCATCTTATACCAAATGAAAGGCATGGCAAAAGGTAACTGATCTTGACAGCTGACTTAACTCCATAAACTGGAAGGGCCAGGACAACCAGTCCTTGTTTGCACAGAAACACATACACAACCACTTAACATGAAAGCAATCAAATTCTAATTACATCAGTCAAATGACAAGCATCTGACAAGCTAACCGTGTTAGACAATGTCTATAAATGGGAATTGGGAAACTGGTTCACTGTCTCTCTTCCTGCAATATGGGTAGCTGTCATAGCCAGGAGGACAGAACAGGACTGCTGGGCTGGCTAGTGGCTAGCTCATGTTATCTCCTGCCCTTCAGCATTGGAATTAGTTGACAGATGGCAGGACCCAAGCTACTGTAAAACTATTGGCAAACAACTGGGATGACTGGTGGGTCTTCTTAATCGCTGCCTATCTCGAGTATTCATACCCGAGTACTAGCCACACTGTAACCTAGGTGGTGTTAATAGTTAGGGGTTAAAGTTAATAACAAAGATGACAGTCTTTGCCAACGTACTCAGTAGGTCTAACATAACATTGTTATTGAACTGAACGTAGATCCAAGTTTGTGACACATTTCTGCCTCCTCTATTGGTGTCAGTATTGCAATCAGCCACAGTCGTTCCACATCTCCTTTCATAGAAGACCCAATGGGAGAACCAATAAAGGGCAATAATAGGAAAATAAGTTAACTAGATGACCAAAATCACAATATCCCTAAGGAAATCGTGGTACAGCAAAAAGTCAAATGTATGTGGCATTTCCAACAGGATGTCTTTAATCGTTTGACAACAAACGAAAATGTGTGCAACGTTTCACGGTATTAGAAACATTCCATGGTACCACATTACTACGACAAACAATCAACACCTCAGTTTATTTCCCAGCTTTGTCCAGCTGCCTTGCTGTCAGTTGACATGTCAGCTGCGAGCCATTTTATTTTAGTGACAGGCGACAGCTCTATCACAGCATTATTGACACTTGACAGACTCATCCTAGAGGTTAACCTTTAACTAGATCTAACACAGTGGTTCTCAACCAGTGGTCCTTGAGGGGGTTCCAGGTGGTCCCCAGCAGCTGAATGATGGAGAGTTGGTAACCAAATGTACCCTCTTGAGTTAAATTATTGTTAAACATCTACATTACTAAGAAGTCTACACAATTAGAGAATGCAGAAGAATTGTAATTTTGATCAACATTTGACTGTTATCTTATTATATGGAACATAAAAACAGCATGGAATTGTGGACAAAATTGGATCCAACAACAACACAATATTAAAAGTTTAGGCTCTGAGAGGCAAAATCTCATCAAATGGTGGACCGTGGCTCAAATGCCCGATAAATAACGGACCTTGATATGAAAAAGATTGAAAACCACTGATCTAACATGTAATTTCTATCTGGCAGCTAGCTAACTAGGCTATAGTGGTTAGCTGACTACTAGTAGGAAGATGACATTCGCTAGCTAGCGGAACGTCATTGAGATTAGGCGATTTGTTAGCTTACAATTGCTAGCTAATACAACACCACTCGCATTAAAACCTGCACTACAAATAATAATTGTATTACATGTTATTTACTCACCCAAATAAATGTCTCCAAAAGACCCACTTCCGATCTTTCTGCCCAGTCTGTATCGGTTCCCCACTCTCAGTTCCATTTTTGCAGTGTTTTTTGGCTAACGTTACTTGTAGCCTTTCGTATAGATAATAACCTCGTCGTAAAATAATAACAATAATACGCGTTTTACTCAGAGTAAACAATATTTTCACCTCCCTTTACTGGCGTACAGCCCCTTCTATTCACACTCCCCCTTCCCCCAGAACCCCAACAGATTCAGTTCCTTCGGTGACACTTCAACTTTCACCATCCCTTTTTTATCTCCACAATGTTCAAACTGCCACAATATCGGTATTGTCCGAAAGCCCGGAGTGCGTAGTTTATGCTCTTAATGTTTCAGAGGTCATTATTGCCCGAAAAGCGCAGGATGGAGACGGATTTGCTGCTGGTTTTTGCTCCCGAAATCGTCCGCTTCCTCAACCCTCCTCTGTGAGATTTTTCTGCTCCTCCACTGTAGAGAGCTGTCATGGGCTGGTGACGCCACTTCCCTTAGCAACCGCACGCAGATCGCAGAGGAAAAAAACCTGATTGGACAATGAAATGTTATATGTTTGTGACAGGGCATTTTGCAGTGGTGGAAAAAGTACTCAAACTTTTTACTTAAAACTAAGCATCAATACACTGCAATATAGAAATACTCTGTTGAAAGTAAAAGTCCAGAATTCCAAATGTACTTCAAAAGTAGGCCTACAAAAGTATTGGCATCATAATGTACGTATACCAAAAGTGTCCAAAATGTCAAGTGTTTAATGTATGTTTTGAAATAATAATCAAAATCTACAAAGTAACTAAAGTTGTCAAATAAATGTAGTGGAGTAAAATTACGATATGTGGATCCGAGATGTAGTGGAGTAGAAGTAAAAGTATTGGAAATTGGAAATAAGTACAGTACTTAAGTAAATGTACTAGTGACTTTACACCACTGGTTATATGACATGTGACATTTTGTTGTAGGGCATATGTAAGGCCATGCGTAACATTAATGTCTGTGTGGTTATGATATATGATATGATATGGTACTTTATTGTCAGTTCACACTGACATTTGTCTTATTATTATCTAAATGTATTTTTAAATATTTTGATAATAATATTGGACTTGGTATGACATGTTCATGATGTTCCATTCTGTTAAAGAAACTCAAGAACTGGAAACGCCACAATTGATGGGCATCACATGTCATGCAAATAAATGTCAACAGATATCATTGCAATGTATTTGTTTGGAAAACTCTAGGCTAATGCCTCATTCACACTACAGATATATAGTTGAACGTTTTGCTTGGTAATTCAATGTAATCTCAATGGAAACCAGCTTTAAAGATGCAGGAGATGCTCCAAACAAAGCTTTGAAAGCGTTAAAGCTGGTTTCCATTGAGATTACATTGAATTACCAAGCAAAACGTTCAACTATATATCTGTAGTGTGAATGAGGCATTAGTCTGTGCAAATCTCTGCCATAAGTCATGTTGAAATGCATTACCCTAAAGCATAAAGTGTGTGCGTGTGCGTGCGTGCGTGCGTGTGTGTGTGTGTGTGTAAGATACATCAAATTAGACAGACAGTCTGACATTATAGTTGATGTTACTGTACTGTAATTTCTCTAATCCTGTGATTCTGCCTAGTATTTCTATTCCAGGCAAAGTACTAAAAATATACATGATGTCAAACAAGGGAAAGGAATCCAAAGGAATCCATGCATGAACCATTAATGCAGAGACAAGCTTTAGGGTTTAAAACATCATCCTGTAAACCAAAATGCTTGCTTTTGTGTTTGTATAAAGGACTCCGACTGCAAAAAGGGATCAGGATTGCAATGTGTCTTTGCTCTGGCTGGATCGGATAGTTTTAGAACAGTGTGAGAAATGTGCAAATTGGTTTATTCAGCATCTTTCAACACCCCCGTCCTCACCCGAATCCCTCTTCATCTCTCCCCGTCTTCCTCTGCCATGCTAACAGTTCTATATAGGGAAGTAGGCCACACTGCATTTGCAAGATTCCCCTTGGTACACATTATATGAAGGGATGTATCTGGGATAGACACATGACTTGCAATGCCCTGGGCATATGTCTGGACCAGAGTCAGTGAGCCATGTTCTTATTGCTATCAAGCCAGCAATTAAACTGAATGAATCAGTTACTCCGTCATGCACACCTATTAATTTGCTTGAATTGTGGTCAGGAGAAGTGTAGACTAGAGCCTGAAAGACAAGAGAGACAAGGTACTACTACTACTCTCCTCTCCTGGTTCATGTGTGTCACTCTGACTCTTGATTCAAAGCTCTCGAAGCCACGCCCACTAATCCAAGCAAGCCCCTGCGATTTTTCTGATTGGTCACATATGGGCCAATCACTGGAGCGTTCTGCCTACTCACATGGCAGCCTGTTGTTGTTTAGATTGGGTAATCGGCTCTGCACGTGTTGGACAATGCTCTGAGTCTGTGTAGTTAGAACATGTGGCCAGGGACATGGGGGAAAATGCTGGAAAGGAAGAAGTAGAGTAAAAAAAGAACACAACACGTAAACAACAAGTGTATTCTTTTAATCTCCGTGTTTATATGGTTACCTTTACTATCATCATTATCGTTAAATGTGTTTTAAATAAAAAATATATTTTTATATAAGATTCAGAACAGTGCAGGTTAGATGGAAAACACCTGCTTTGCAGAGACAAGTGCACAAAAATGAATTCAACAACACACATTGGGACAGTGTGATAACAGCTGACTGAATATAAAGGAGATATTTTATCCAATAGAGGGTTACAGTTCTCTCTCTCTCTCTCTCTCTCTCTTGGCCTCTCTTTCTTATCAAAACAATACTGGTACAAGCCAAGTGCCCAAGTAAGTGGCCTGTTTTTAAAAAAAAAACGAAGAGGGCTTATGTAAACCATTGTCTCCATGCCAAACTGAATTAAACGCCAATGTGGTTTTCACATTATTTACAAAAACTCACGCATGGCACACGCCTGCTGGCCTGCAGAGAGTGCAAGGCACTCTTAACACATGTATTAGTCTTTGTTATAATTTTTGCTTGTTGGAAACTGACTCAAAACAATTACTCATTCAGTGAACAACATGATCTGTGTGCTGCCTTTGGGCTGTACGATACGTTCTGTTCGGTGTGTGCAGATGCTCGGCAGTCCGCAGTGCTGAGCACAGGGGGTGCATTCATCTGACCTCGCTTGGCTGCCACATTAGGCCTGGAGAATTAGACAGAACCATAGGAGCCCATTCTTACGGCCTAAGCTCCAGTGGTTCCAAAGGAGTGGCTTTCATCTGAGGACCTCAACGTTCTCTCACAAGCTGCAAAATACATTGACCACTAGTTGTATGCTGCTGGAGTCTGGACTGGCCGGTGTCAGTGCGTAAACTTAGTGTATGCAATGCATATGGCACTGCACAATTTAAAGATGTGGTGCCATGTTTTCCCTCCCCCCATAAAACATGATGATCAGGTATTATGATTATACTAGGAGGAAGATTTAAAAAAAAGTGTACAGAAAGTGTTAAAATTATTACCCAACAGTTTATTAAGTATGCCTGGTTGTCAGGTGACCCAGCAGGTTAGCCACACCCACAGTGTTGACGATATTATGATGTCATTATATCAGTGTTTTTCGATTGGGCCTTTTGACTCAGAGGCTTTCAGCTTTCAGGAAGAAACCAAAAATACACAAGGAAGGCAAATTTGCACATCATAACCCCACCCGGTGGTCTATTAGATTAATTTAACTGCATAGACACATACAAAACAGAAAAAGTACAAAACTATGGCACCACCTCTTTAAAATGAATAATGGCTAAAGGTTCGGGCCAGGAAGGCAGGTAAATCAGTCAGACAGACACTTAACCACTTAATGAAAGGTCAGATGACATGATGAGGACATGATAATATGGGATACTTTTGTGACAAATGAAGTTTAACATTTTAAGAAATGCTGTTGCAGTTTCACTAGGCTACTCTGAAAGAAATGAGGAGGGGGAGCCTACAAAGCAATGGTGACACCTAGTGGACACTGGATCATTGACATTCCTAAGGCCCAGTTACTATTTTCTTTTTTTTTTGTAATGTTTTTTATCCCACGGTTTTTGTAACCCATTTTTCTCACCCGGTGACTACCTAACCTGTAGTCCTGGTTTCCGCTCTCCCCCTGCCGCGCCAGGGGACATTGGGGAGCACCCGGCTGGCTAGGGGGAGGTATAGAAACCAGGACTACTGCATGTTTTTGTGTGAGGGCCTATGCCCAAGGAGACAAACCAGGACTACTGCATGTTTTTGTGTGAGGGCCTATGCCCAAGGAGACACGGGGAGAACATGCAAACTCACCACAGAAAGGCCCTATCGCCAACCCCACCTAGGGTGTGGGTGCTGATGACGCGGGTGGAGGAACACGCCACCCAGCGCCCACAGCTTCCCCCGGCGGGAATCGAACCCAGGACCTTCGAGGTGTGAGGCGAAGTGCTAACCACTGCACCACCGTGCCCCCCCCCACAGTTACTATTTTAAAGCACCTTTCATTAAGATAACAATAAATAAAAGCAAACAATAACAAAAGTCAAATAAAATAGATAATATATATTCAATCCCAGTTACCGCCAAATCATAATGCAGAGTTTTGAGCTTGTAGATCGGCTATTTTTGACTCAAGTACTGGAGCTTTTTCCATTACTTTGTCCAGTACTTTGTCCACTAGTGATTCTGTCCTATAGTTAATACCCAGGGAGCAGCTGAAGTACTATTATTTTCAAGCAAGCTGCTGCCACAGGTCGTTGACTGGATATGTAGACACATCAAGTGTTAAATGCTTGTGTCATGAAATAAGGCATCTATCATCACGTCTGCTCAAAGACCCCCTGACACGTCTTCCAAGCCTTCTTCGAGGTACTACATTAAGATATTCAAAGAGGGACATGTTTTCCTCTCCCAGGCCTTTGGACATGAGCTTACAATCATTCAGACGCCCTCAGAGCAGATATACACAGCTATTCACATAAACTGCAGAGACCAACAGCAGGCAAACATTCCCCAGTGCTTGTTTCCTGCTTTGATAATGTTTGTTTGTGTTGGCTGAGAAATTGCTCCAAACGGAAGCCGTGACCTGGCATGCTGTTATACTTTTACACCAGAAAGAAATAAAGGATAGGCTACTTGGTATGGTAATATATGTCTCTGTAGCTGTTTGCTGCAGAAGGAGTGGAAATGCATACACCATTGCATGCATAATATGCATGCAAAAACAATGTTTTTAATGATACTTTATACAGTATGTTGTTGAATACCTAGGACCCCAGTGGAAACAAAGACGCAATAACCTTTTTGGTGCAATACTTTTAGACAAAGTGTTTTGACTGTACTCATGCTGTTTTTTTATTTAATCAATCAATGGGGTGGCATGGGGTGGGTACACACCCACGCACGCGCGCGCGCACGCACACCCACACATGGCTTTCTGTATAGGATGGGGAAGAGGACTTATACCCCCTCATTATCTATGACACATCAGTGGAGCAGTTTCAAGGACAATGCACATGGACATTGTGGCCAGGAAAGCTGGACAGCGCTTGTACCACCTCTGATAGCTGAGAAAGTTCAAAGTCTCACAGAAGGTACTGAAATCCTTCTACTCAGCTACCACTCAGAGCATCCTGACAGGGGTTATCACTGTTTGGTATGGGAATAGCTCCTCTTGGTCGAGCAAGTACATCACTAGGTGATGGAGTACATCACCAAGTTGGCTGAATTGGCTCAAGCGAACTTTACAGTTTACAGTTTACAGTTTAGGCATTTAGCAGACGCTTTTAATCCAAAGCGACTTACAATAAGCAGATAACATCACAATAATAAACAAGATAATATGTCAGTACATCATCAACAATATAACAAATGCAAATGGATATCTATCTAGAAAAAACACAATATAATCAAAGTTCTGAAAAAACCTAAAAAACAAAAACAAATGCTAACTAGCTTCATGTATTCATTGATTCTTTTTCTGTAGTGCTAAGGGTTTAGGTGGAGTCTGAAAAGGTGAGTCTTCAGTCCACGGCGAAAGCTAGCGAGTGAGTCCGTTGTTCTTTGCATGGCTTTGCACTACTAACACCAGGATACTGACACGAGGATTACGATTCACTGTAGTGCCCACTGCGTTTTCCTGGGTCATACCATTTATATTACCAGAAAAGAGTGCTCTTCCACCAGGCTGGGTTGCCTACCCAAGGCCCGCACACTTTGGAAGGCATGGACAAACGTGAATCAGTGCCACCATCAGGCCGCTTAGAAAAATGTAGGCTGGCATTTCTTCCTTGGCCTAGTGGGAATGTGCGGCAATCGGATGTTGCATTCATAATTTGTGGCAATTTGTGCAAAACAGTGGAAGCCAATCAGGATGGATTATGAGAAATCTGCACGCACGCACACCCACACGCACGTGAAAACGGCCTTTGGTCGTCCGGAGACAATAAAATAAACCAGAACCAAGGACATGTGTTTTCAAGAGTCTAACATGGTTAGCCCTGCATTGATTCACTTCCACACATACATGTAGTTAAATGGTGTTTAATAAACTCCAGCTGTTCATCACCTGCAATAATCCTGTGAACAATAATGACCAACTGTATGCTGTATGTCTTTGGAAACAAAAGACATGCAGTGTGTTAATCTATGGCTGATATGAAATAACACTCTCAGTGTGAGAGCCGTCTGCAAGAGTCAACGTGTGTGTGTGTGTGTGTGTGTGTGTGTGTGTGTGTGTGTGTGTGTGTGTGTGTGTGTGTGTGTGTGTGTGTGTGTGTGTGTGAGCGCGTGAGTGAGTGAGTGTGTGTGTGTGTGTGTGCGCGCGTGCTACGTGCGTGTGGTGAGACAGACAGACACAGATAGAGAAAGAGAGAGAGAGAGAGAGAGATAGGGAGGGAGGGAGGGAGGGAGGGGGAGTCATGTTTGTTTCATGGTTTCATGTAACAGTTAAATCCAGGGCATTTTGTTGTCGTTTATGGCCCATTTTACCATTTTTATAAGTGAATAAATCAAAAACACTACAAACCACCATGAACTCCCCCCAGAATAGCATCAACAGCAGCTGTTGGTACTTATAGCGTGGTTTATAACCTGTTACCTCACTAAGCCTCTTGTAACAAATTACCTGGTTCCTGTCGGAAACAACTCAAACAAACAAAAACTGGCAGCTTGGATATTAGTGGCGGACAGTTGTTTTCATTGTCTGTATATGAACTAAACAGAACTCAGCAACACTTCTCCTTTGGTTGTTATTGTCAATAGTTGTGGACTCAGGGGGTGAACCTGATAAGGGATACACAGTAAACGCGTTGCAATGATGTGTATATTCCTACACTTCGTACAGTTAAATAGGGTTTAATTGGTTTCATACTCTCTTCCTTCCATGATTGAATAGTTGATTGTAGAAATCAATTTTGTTATAATCTTTCAACTGTGTACACAAACAGGAATGCCAATAAGTGAGTAACAACATTGTCCAGAATGGTGTCAAGCCATTCAACATTTATAAACCTGCATAAAAAAGGTAGCATTTATAAACCTGCATAAAAAAGGTAGCAAACTAGACCCTGGAAACTACCGCCCCGTTTCCATTCTTAGCTCCATATCCAAAGTCATGGAGAAAATAGTCTACGAACAGATTGCAAGATATCTCGATGAGAATAATCTGATTTACGAGTTCCAATCTGGATTCAGAAAATCTCATTCCACTGACACATGCCTTCTCTATTTGACTGACCAAATCAAACGCGAAGCGGATGACGGCAAATATAGCGGCATGGTCATGATGGACCTCCAGAAGGCATTTGACACCGTAAATCACTCTATTCTGATTGAGAAACTAAAAGCCATCGGTCTTGACAGCGCAGCAGTGAGTTGGATGCAATCTTACCCTCCCAGTAAGCTGTGGTGTTCCTCAAGGTAGCATACTGGGGCCTCTGTTGTTCCTAATATACGTAAACGACATGGCATCTGCTTGCGACTGCAGCCTGTTCCTGTTCGCGGATGACTCGGCTCTCCTAGTCTCGGGCAAGGACCACTTGCAGGTTGAAAAGACACTTAACTCTGACTAAGTAAGATCTGCACATGGCTTAACGACAACAAATTATCAATTCACCTGGGAAAAACTGAGTCCATCCTCTTTGGATCAAATCATAACCTCAAAAAAGTCGATAACTTCACAATCAAAGTGGGTGACAAGGTCATAACACGAAAAAACGAAATCTCCTACTTAGGATGTATCCTTGAAGCTAATCTTTCCAGCGAAAAGATGACTTCTAAAGTAATAAATAAAATCAACCAACGAACTTGTTTCCTACAGAGGATCGCCCGATGGTCAATTTCAACACACTGAAGACCATAGCTGGTGCAATAATCCAGCCCCTCTTTGACTACGGGGTCCACGTATGGCATCGTGACGCGGCGCCCCACAAGCCCTAAAAACCAAACTCCAAACAGCCCAAAACAAACTAATTAGGGTCCTGCTTAACCTTCCCTATCAGACTCACCTCACCGCTACACACCAGTTAAGTGTGGGGTGGCTCAGAGTAGTTGACAGAGTACAGCTTGCATTGGGTCTGGTGTACAAGATACACTACACCACTAAGATACGGATACCCATGTACCTGGCAAAATACTTTAAAAACGTTAAGGATGTCCACAATTACAACACCAGAGGCAGCGCCACAGATCACATTCAACCCAGAGTCAACTCAAACAAAGGGTCAAACTCGTTCTTCTGCTATACCACAAACATGTGGAATGCCCTACCGAAGGTCTTAAAGGAGTGTGGATCACTAGCATCCTTTAAAATCGCCCTGAAAAACCACTTACAGGCAGCAGCCGTTCGCAACTGGTAAAACAAACCTCGCCCAGCCCTCCCCTGCCCCTTCTTTGTATATACTTACTGTTTGTATAGACCAGGGGTCGGCAACCCAAAATGTTGAAAGAGCCATATTGGACCAAAAAAGAAAATCTGTCTGGAACCCAAAAAATTAAAAGCCTTATATAAGCCTTATAATGAAGGCAACACATGTTGTAAGTGTCTATATTAGCTATATTAGCCTACTATCACAATGACTAAGTAGGCTACAAATACATAATGAGCATTCATGATTAAATGTTTATTTTCTCTGAAGCGCATCCTGGAGAGAATGTTGAAATGTAATATTTATTCTATTTATATATAAATATATTTATTCTATACACATTTTTACAGCATTGGAAAACGTTAAGAATGTTTGTGTCGTGTTTGTCCTCCTACATAAACCATATTAAAACAAAACATATATTTTTCCCCCCATCTTTTTCCATTTTCATACATTTTTGAAAAAGCTCCAGGGAGCCACTAGGGTGGCGGTAAAGAGCCGCATGCGGCTCTAGAGCCGCGGGTTGCTGACCCCCGGTATAGACTTACTGTTTTTTTGTTCTTTCTTTTTTTTACCGACTATATCTACTGATCTACTGCATAGTACTGTGTTCTATTCGTCTGTCATTCAGTGTTATATGAGATACTTAAATGGTTTCTTGTGGAAATAAGCCTTTTCTAGGATCTCCTTTTAGTAGACCTTGTACCAGTGAACTGTACCGTCATGAAACTGTACCTTTCCTATGCAAACTCCTAATAAAGTCTTCAATCAATCAATCAATCAATAAACCTACTTTTTCTGACCGATAGTAGAGTGTGTGTGTGTGTGTGTGTGTGTGTGTGTGTGCGTGCGTGCGTGCGTGCGTGCGTGCGTGCCTGCGTGCGCGTGTGTGCGTGCGTGCGTGCGTGTGTGCGTGCGTGAGTATATAGGGGTTAAATATAATGTATATCAAAAAACACAATAATGGCAACAGTCATTATCATCTCTATCATAGAAAGGTTTATAGTTGTATTCTTTCTCTACCTCAATTAACTTTTATGGACTCATTGTAGTAAATTAGGCCTGATAATCTAAAGAAAACCGTAACCAATAACCAGATTAAAACCATATAGTATATGGCATATACCATTATATACTTTTACAGTGGAAAAATCATTAGCTCATACATATTGGAACGCAAGCTACAAAAAATGCTTATCGTTTGACATGTAATTAATCAACGTGTCAGAGCACGAGAGATATTGTTTTGTCAGCATCCCTGACTTCTTGGCCGGCTTCCACACCTGAAATTAAAACGTCAGTCTGTTGAATAGCAGGCCCCATTATCATTACTGAGGCACTCCATCAAACGCCTTGGCAACCCAAGGGCATATGGAGAGCAGGACTTGAGGAGAGGAACAACAATCACTTCCATTAAAAAACTTTCTACAGGGCAACTGTTGAATGTTGACAGAGGCAAAGCTACTGTCTCTACTCTCCCTCCCTCCCACACACAACACACTCACACGCACGCACGCACACATGCACGCACGCACAGTCTACTCATCTGTTCCTTCTCTCCTGTCGTTTTTGTTATTTCTTCTTTCATGAGCCTGTTCCTCCTTCCAACCACTCAACTATGCTTCTCTCTCTCTCTCTCTCTCTCTCTCTCTCTCTCTCTCTCTCTCTCTCTCGCTCACTCCAAATACCCACTCCCTCTCTCCTCCTCCCCTTTCCCACTCCCCTACCTCCCTCCCTCTGCTCCTCCGCTAGGTAGGAGGAGCGGTGCTCCCGGCCGACGCGGCCCGGCGGTGTGTTTTGAGTTTGAGGAGAGAGCGAGAGGAGAGGATGACAGCGGGATCTGAGGGGACGCACAAACAAAGATCAACTCAGCACAACGCAGAGACGACAAACTAAGCCAGACCAAACGAAGTCAGCCGCAAAATAGAGACACTGAACTCAGCAAGGATATTTTCTCATCACCTGCGGACAGTTGTTGGACCGGCGAGAGTAAGTGTGTCCTCTTATTTGAAGAGTGCTTTATACTGGGGGGAAGGAGACAGACGCCAGGCTATGGGCAAGGTGTGTTTTTGTGTTGTGTGGGTGTTGAATGAAATGGCATCCAGTCATGTGGCTTGCAGGGGTCTTTGTGAGAGTGCTGTGTACCGGCATACCTAATGATCTTTTGTGACTGACCTTAAGGGCACTAATATGCACTAAGTCGCACACACGAGCATGCATGCATGAATGCATGTGTCTGTGCATGCAGAAACACACACATACGCACGCTGCTTCTGCAGCTCTGGGACAAACCATTCCCAGATGTGGGACCCAGAATGCCCTGTGCTTCCCCCCCCTCGGCGGGGTGACCCCTTTGACAGACATGAGCAGAATGAACAATCAACACCTGATCTGTCCAGAGTAGCAGGTCTGTTGAAGTCTTTCACACACACGCACACATGCAAAACAATACAGGGTCAGATTCAAAACCAGGTCCTCACACTGACAAGGAGCATATGGTCTTCACTAACTGGCTGAGCCACAAAGCATCCCAGTGAGCCACGAAGCATCCCAGCCACAAGTGCTTTTGTTTTCTCCTGTTGCAATGATGATGCGATAATGACTGTTTGTGCTTGGCGGGATGACAGCATACTTTACCTTACCTCACCCGCTCCCACCTTGGGTGACAGGAATACTGCCTGTGACTGTGTTTGGGACACAGGACATGAGGAATAATAATGACATTTCGGTGCTTGTAATTTGATGGTCTTAATAAAAGGTCACGGAATGCGAGGAGCGCGCTGTGAAAGATGAGCCGAATCTCAGATAGGAATTCTTTGGGCATGCCATCACAACGCCCAGCAGAAGCCCTAGTGCCTTATATGCCGCAGAGGCTGTGTGTGTGTGTGTGTGCGTGCGTGCGTGCGTGCGTGCGTGCGTGCGTGCGTGTGTGTGTGTGTGTGCGCGTGCGTGCGTGTACCTGCATGCGTGCATGTGTGTGTTAATACAGAGAAAGACAGAGAGGGAAGAGGGAGAGAGGGAGAGAGAGAGAGAGAGAGAGAGAGAGAGAGAGAGAGAGTGAGAGAGTGAGATTAGGGGTGGAATAAATTAAAATTGGAACAAATCAAAACTCAGCCAAAAATTACATAATGTAATGAAACTGTTAAGTTGTGATTGTTCCATGTCCAGATCAGGCCAACCTTCTACCTCATGCTCTTCCCTGCATGCTGTGGGTGGTTTGTTGAGCCCTGATGTAAAATTAATGAACATGTAACCGGCAGGCCTCATGCAACAGGTGCAAGCATGTGACACACGTATTGTGTGTGATTAATGGCACCCATGTCCCCAGGTGATTACATTTCACAACAGCACAGATGCGTGGCTGGCTGGTGGGGTTTTGGACCAATGTCATCATAGCAACCACTGCTAAGGTCAACAAACACCCATGGTACATGGCAGGGCAGGAGCAAAACCCATTTCATATTTTGTACAACAGCGTTGCTCCCAGGAAATAACGGAATTCACTCAACAGAAAACACGTGTCTCGTTTTAGTAAGCAACAGGTTTAACCATTTATTGCATAAATGGAATACAGTTAATCTTGTTGTTAATGGGCTCCACGTTCGGAGATGTTCCTTGAATTTTGTGCATGCTTTTTGAGCATGCTAAGCAAAATCAGGGAACACTAAGCAATAGTAGAACAATAGCAATACATTGACATGACATTGAACTTAGCCAGACTGATCATGCAAAGGTGGGGGCTGGGGTGGAGGAGGCAGCTAGCAGCGAATGATTCCGAAGCTTCAGAAACCAAGCATAGGTAGAGAAAGCAAGCCGTATTTAAAGGAGCCTTCCCTATACTGATTGAGAGCTTTGATTGGAGTATGGCAGTCATGTGACGTAATGACTAGCAGATAATGAGAATGAGGAATGAGAACAGAGCTGACTGACAGCTGACTACAGCTGGGCGGGACGACTCCCGTGTCCTGCATGAACTAACGCGTTCGCTTCATTTCTTTTGTTGAAAATAGGTTATTTTCATCCAGCAACAATAAGCCATTATGACAGGCGTGTCACTAGTGAACAATATGACAATTAGCTGGGTATATAAACCTGTCTAGACTCGGGGGCGCTCTGTTCAGTTTGCCTTATAAATTCAGCCTTCTCTTTTGTGCCACGCCTGCCATCAAATTATTTATATTACAGGAGGGACACTTTCTCAAGGATAAACTCTCATAGCCAAACCACTGTTCAGGCACCTCAACAACAGATGAATAATCACCAAAATGACTGACTATACTTTCAGATGGGACGCTTGCAATGACTGCAGCGGATTGTCTTCGTTGATATTCTTGTGTGTGGTTTTGAAGCTGCACCAAACCCCTGTCATTACTTATAACAAAGGCACTGTTGGAACACTGTGTGTGTGTGTGTGTGTGTGTGTGTGTGTGTGTGTGTGTGTGTGTGTGTGTGTGTGTGTGTGTGTGTGTGTGTGTGTGTGTGTGTGTGTGTGTGTGTGTACACAGCCCAGGGTACTGGTACTGTTTCAACAGATGTTCTGTAGTCGTCCAGAACCAAAACCCAGTGACCCACAGGCCTGTTAACCAGTAGGAGTAACTGAGGCATGAACTGGGATGTCTGGCCAGAGTGGTGAGACGAGTGGAGTCAGTGCACACGCACGCAAGAAAACGCCTGCATGTGCGCGTGGGAACACGCACGCACGCACACACGCACTCTCTAACAGAAACAAATGGGGGATTAGAAACACACAAATCTCCAGCATCACACCTGGCATTTTAACAGAGGGGGCCTTAGGTTTTAATATCTCTCCTGGTCGTGGGTACAGACAAATAAGCACATGCATGCACACACGCATGGCCGCACGCGCATGCGCTCACCCAATCATTACACCATTTAACAAATGCATACAAGCATTAAAACTATGTTGACATGATAAGTAAGCAGACACTTAAGCACGCGTAGACATGCAGAGACACATGACCGCACACTCATGTTCCATGCGTGCACAGACAGACTGCGCACAGCGCACACACGCATGCAAGCACGCACACACGCACGCTTGAATCATTACCCAATGGGCAGGTCTCAGCATGCACTCATAAGGCTGCATAAGAATAGGTCTTTTAAATGCAACATGGGTCCATTGTTGCGTGATGCTATGACTGCGAGGTCTCATTTGGTGGGTTGGACCCCAGACGCTCTCTTGTTAACAAACCAGCTCCTCATTCTGACCTATAATGACTGAAAAATGTGTGCTCAATCATCTGAATTGATTTGTGCATTATACTGCAACGTTGTTGCTTTTTTCCTATTATTGGAGCCTAAACTACAAACCAAAGAGGTCACCCATGGTTTTCAAAATTATTGAGGGTGCCAAGTGCAATAAGGGGCGGAGAACAAATGGAATATTGGTTTTGGGACATGCTGTAGTTCACATTCATCTGTGTGTGCGCAGTAAGGAGTTACAAAGTCAAAACAACTTTCCTCCGTGTTCCTCAGAAATGTGGGTTATAGCAGTGAGATTTGGCAGGGATCCAGGCCAGCTCTGGTTTCTGCATTGGCAGGAGTTGTATCTCACAGAGACAAACAGGCAGCTGGACTGGAGGTCCCTGTGGATGCTTCTCTGTGGTCATAGCCTCTCATCTGGTATAGAACACTGGAGATCAGTGTTGTTTTTGACAGCAAATTTTGTTTTAGTCATAGTCTTTTGAATAAAATGTCTTTTTAGTTTTAGTCATAATTTAGTCACCTGAAAAGTTTTAGTTTTAGTCTAATTTTAGTCGACCAAATATACGATTTTATGCTACTAAATCTACAGTTGATTTTGTCAACTAAAATGTATTTTGGCAGGCCTTGATGACATCGTAATGGCTGATTTTACACTTGGTTGACAGTTGTGTGCTGAAAATAGCTGATCTACAAGCTCACAGCGCGTTGCAGCGCGACACGTTGTGAGCTTGTAGATCTGCCATTTTCAGCACGCAACACCTGAGATCAACCAAACATAAAATGACTCTCTTCTCCACTAGTCCCTCTCTAACGTTTTACTCTAGTTTTTATTTTGTTGACGAAATTGTCAATATATTTAGTCTTAGTTGTAGTCATGATTACTACAACTAAGACTAAATATATAGCTTACTTTTTATTTAGTTTTTATTTAGTTTTCGTCAGTGAAAAAAACGCAGTCGACAATTCGTCATAGTTTTAGTCGACGAAATCATCACTGCTGGAGATGAATAGAAGACACAGAACGCCAAATACATTCAAGAAAGTTCATATCGCCTATAGCCATACTGTACACATTGTCTAGATACGTAACCAAGTAACCCTAATCTGGTCGCTTGGCTTGACAATATGCTCCAACTAAATGTGCACACAGGGGTGTCGCACCAAATTCTGGGCCCTGGGTACAAGGATTCACTGTGGGCCCCCCATGAATGAGAATGCATTTATTACGCATTATTTTGTGCTTTAACTATTTGAAAAATAGCAGATCTACAAGCTCACAGCGCGGCAGGAGAGCTTGTAGAACTGCTATTTTTGAAAAATCTTGAAAATGTGTGCATTAAGTCTTGTCTTTGAATATTTTGCCCCGATTCTATAAATATCTTCTAAATCCTTTGTTTCTATGTCAGTGGTGCACACATTTATTTCATGTCAAGGACCCCCAAATTATATGTATTTGGCCACGGACCCCCATCTCAAAATATTTCGTTCCAGGGACCCCCAGAAGCAAAATTTGAGTTACAAATGTATGCTAAAAAAATACATATATTCAAAGATTTGCACACATTTTCACAACTTTTCAAAAATAGCAGATCTGCAAGCTCGAGCTTGTATATCTGCTATTTTTCAATAGCTAAAGTATAAAATAATTAAGGCCCCTCCACCTTGGGCCCCAGTAACTCAGTCCCACTTTCCTCCCCCTTGTGATGCCCCTGTGTGCACACAGCACTCTGTTCCAGCTGCCGTCGGTGTGATCAACAGAGATTTAACTACTTATTGTCCAGATACGTAACCTAGTAACCCTGAATCTGATAGGTCGGCTAGACACAATGCTCCAACTAAATGTGCACACAGACAGCGAGTGCACGGCTCC
Organism: Nannobrachium achirus; assembly: GCF_963921795.1. Taxonomy (NCBI): domain Eukaryota; kingdom Metazoa; phylum Chordata; class Actinopteri; order Myctophiformes; family Myctophidae; genus Nannobrachium; species Nannobrachium achirus. The sequence continues at coordinate 36,795,214 of NC_137825.1, read as the reverse complement.
AGCTGCTGTCAGTAGCCTTACCATCAACAGAGATTTAGGTCTGTTGGGACTCATCCTTTTTGTAAGGCCGACTCTCAGGCTTAAGTTTGTTGTCTTAGAACCTTGACTTTGACCCTGTGTCTGATATGAGCAGCCTTAGATGTTTTAAAGCCGGAACAACCGCTGGATGCGTTTGTACCAGAGATACCCTGGAGAATACCACGCACGCACACACGCACGCACGCACGCACGCACGCACACAATGTTTACTACAAGTCCAGGAACAGTTACTGAAGTTGGAGAAGACTTTCCTAAACTGTTGTGGTCAGGAATGACGTACTAGCGCAGTTCAAACAAACCTCACCGTGCTGCACTCAATCTGGAGACACGGGTTTAAACAGTAATTTGTCTAAATGTTGATTTCTTTTTGTACATATTCTTTTATTGTTTTGATTACACACGTGTGAGTGCACATGTGTGTGCTCCTCGGTGACTTCTTGTGTTTTCACACGTAATTAGCTGGAGCGTAAACAACCCTTTGGACTTGAGAGCCACAGGAAGTACTATGGAAAGGGTCAATAGCGTGAGATCGGACATGGGACCGCAAACATACTATAGCCTAAACAAATAGGAAGAATTCAAAGGGGAAAGGCAACTTCGGGGAAAGAAAAGGGAAGGCAATTCATTTCAGTGCAAGTAAACATCCACGTGTCTATTCTGAAATGACACGGAACATTTCAAAGTACATAGGGAACTAACAGTATAAAGCTGCCCATCTAGACATCTGTGGGTGCCGTCAACAGTTTGCAGAAATGTTTGCTGTTTTGTATACGTATGTATTCGTAAAATAGCTCAGAAAACAACCCCCCATGACAAGCAGCTGGCTCCAGACGCCCCCGTCACGAGGGTTAAGAATGGAGTTTTAAATATTGAGCCACTGAGTGGAATAAAGCTGTAGGCCTACATCTTTGAACATGAACATGAGGCAGACATGCCGTCTTCAAAAGCCTTAAGTGTTCATTGACTTGTCCCGTTATCTTATCTGCTGATTAGAGCGGATGCGTGTGTGTAAAAGTTTACAAATGTGGACGTGACTCTGTCTCGTTTCATCTCAGAGCCCATGTCAGCCTTGTGGTAGTAGCTGGTGAAGTTCAAAAGGCTCCTAGGGGCCAGGGTGGAATCTTTAATCCCGGCTTAATCTGATGTGTTCACTCTACTGACCTCTGAACCTGTCCTCGATTCAACCACTTATAAGCCCTCGTTTATAGCGAAAACAGACGATCAAGCTCACAACACATCGCACCGTGACACACACACGTCGTGATTATGCTATTTGCCCTAATTCTTTTTTGAATGTAAAATAATGGAAATGATTAAAATCCTTTAATGACATGCCCACAATACAGATGCCTGGTTGAAAGTGGTTTATATGGGTTATACCATCTCCCCGCACACACGTGCACACACACAGGCCCCAAAGTGTCATAGAGCATACATTAAGTCTGATGCTTACATATCTCTCATCTTATTCATCTCATTTGCTTTGTTCAAGTTGTTATCCGTGGCCTAACATGACATGGCCCCTCTTCATCTGTTTGTTCATTTTTTAAGTTATTATTTCTAGTCTTTTCCCGTATTAGACAGTGACTGAAGACCATCTGCCAGTACAAACAGCCTCCTTCTCTCTTTTGCATAATAGCAGGCTCCATGTTTAATTTATTACAACTAGTCCACACAAAAAAGAAGGAAAAAAAGGCCTTTTCTTTCTTTAATGGGAGTTGAATGATTTGTGTTTTTTCCCCTTTGTTTTTCCTTTTTTTCCCTCTTGCTGCTATTCTGACTTCAAAAGAAACCCATTACCCTCCTAAAGACGGAGCTGTGCTCTTCAAGTAGTCACTCAATGGTGACTGGCTCTGTTTAGGAAAATCTGTCCCCGGCAGGGCAATCACTGACTGCTTCATAGGGAAAGAAAGAGAGATAGATACTGTAGATACTGCATCAGAGAGAGAGAGAGAGAGAGAGAGAGAGAGAGGGAGAGAGGGAGAGAGAGAGAGAGAAAGGGAGGGAGAGAGAGAGAGAAAGAAGATGAAACAATGACCTCAGGATGGTTGGCAAACACCAACCATTGCCTAGATCAAGGGTCTTCAACAGGGGGTCTGGGACCTCTAGGGGGTCCTCCTAAGAGTTACTACAGGGGGAACTCCAAATCTTTGTGTGATAGGAACTTTTTTCTCTGTTTCTATATTAACCACTTGAACCCTAGTGTCCATATTCTGAGAACTTCAGTTAAAAATAGCAGATCTACAAGCTCACAACGCCTCGCAGTGAGGCGTTGTGAGCTTGTACTGTAGATCGTCTATTTTCGGCAAAGAGGTTTGGTGTAGAGGGGAAAAAGAGCAGACTAAGTACAGAGTAAAAGGTCAAGTTTATTAGGTAATCTGAAAACACAAATTGACATGAATCCAGAATACACTGATGATTGTGCTTTAAAACGATGAAACTATATGGAATCTATGAAAAGGTTGTGGGGGTCCCTGCTTCTTCTCTTTCTCTACTAAGGGGCCCTTGGCCTGAAAACGTTGAAACCTCTGGCCTAGATAATGAAAAGAAAGAAAGAAAGAAAGAAAGAAAGAAAGACATTAAGAAAGAAAGAAAGAAAGAAAGAAAGAAAATAAATAAAAACTGTAAAGAAGGAAGTAAATCAAGGGAGTGATTATGGTCTAATACTCCAATTGAACTAGAACAACAATCAGCGGTGTCTTAACGACCTCCTCTGGTCAGATTAGGGACATGTGGTAGAAAAACAGGAGGCCCCCACTTGAGATTATAGAGTCCGCTCCTTTGATAAACAGAGTTAGCTTCCTGTCTGTCAAATTACAAAGGAAGTCATTACTTTTGTTGGGTTGGAGGATTTATGTTTAAATATGGAACCGTTTCATCCGTTTCATTCATTCTGTTCTATGCCTGTTGGGATTTTGTCATTCATTCTGTTCTATGCCTGTTGGGATTTTGTCAACATAAAGAGTTTAAATTGGGCTTTTTAGAAGCTTTTATATAATAAAATTGATGTGCACGGCATATAGAAAACCTTTCTGCCACAGATCAGCATTTACCGTCATATGCACAGTCAGTTTCTGAAATACACATTTGCTGATGTTATGAGACCTTTTAACTGAGACACAGTTCGACTGACAATAACCTTATTCAGAAATGTTTAGTGGAGCCGCTATAGAGAAAGTTTTAAAAGACTTTTATACTAATTAGTATCTTGTGTGAAAAGGCATTCCATTGCAGCTCTTCCTCAAGTAAACATGTCATACAAGAGCTCCGAAATGAAACCAACAATTCACAAAAGCTTATATTCCACAAACTCATTATAGCAAGAAATCATTGTGTGCAGCCTGCAGGCTGCACCACATATCCTGTTTAGAGTGTCGAGTTCTGCAATCATCACGGAGAGGTCTCTTTTGGACAAGCTAAAACACTGCATGCTGATCTAATTACAGTTATAGCGTGTAATTATGGCAGTGAAACGACGCACTGTATTAACTGAGATGAAAAATACAGTTTTCAAGTATTTCGGCAAAGTGAATTATGGTCATAATTGTGTGCAAAACCTTATTCACTCATTAGCTTTGGCTCCGCAAAGACAATTTCACAAATTCACCGTCATTGATGCTGATGTCAATGACTTCATTGACGTGTGCCCTTGTGCGTCACAGATGACTGTGCTCAGTGTGTGGGCTCTGCTGCTCTTCTGTGCCTGTCTGGCTGATGCCTACCGCACCCCCTACGACGAAGGACAGGACCCAGAACAGATCAGGGATCAGATTGACCGCCGGGATTATCATCGGGATGCAAGGTTAGCTCTCCTTTTCACTTGTAAATGTTGCAGAGAAGAGTACTGAAACAACAATTGGAGGAAAGGCAAACTGCTTAAGTTCAAATTCCATGATGGATTTTTTGCAGATCTTTTTGGTCACATGCCAACAGAAATAATATCGTCTCTGTCGGGTTGAAACCTCATAATATGTCCAAAAGCTTTCAGAATTCCAATTCAAGGGGCGCCTGCTGGCCTAGCGTTCCAGGCGCATACCACATAGGCTCTGATGTATGACGCGGGTTCGAGTCCCGATCCTGACGACCTTTGCTACGTGTAACTCCCCATTTCTCTCCCCATTTCCTGTCCGTCTACTGTCCTATCACTAAAGGCATAAAAGCCCAAAAACAAATCTTTAAAAAAAAAAGGATTCAAATTCAAAAATAGCTTAAGTATCAGATCGACAAGCTCAAAACGCACCGCGAAGATTCGCTACTTTTGCGTGAAGTTGTAGCACGATCAAGTAAGGCATTAATTTTACGAAGAAAAGAAACAACACACAAAAAGGTAGAATATGGGTAGAATATGGAGGTTTCTGCCTGACAGCAACGATATGCACCGTTCCAACCTTATTTCTTTGTGAGTTCCTCTGTGTGTGTCTCTGCGTGCAGCCACAGGGACGTGAGAGAGTGCCGTCGATGCTGCGACCCAGGAGAGGAGCCGCCGCCCTCTCAGTATGCCAGCCCACACTACCCTCAGCCCCCACAGGTGGTGCCACACATCAACATCACCATACTCAAAGGTATGGACAAAAACAACACGCACGCACACACAAGCACACTACACAAAGTAATTTGAGGTGAGGTTGGGGATGTCTCAGCCCCAACTCCTCTCGGGCCCTTGGGGAATGAAGATGGATGGGGGACATTTTAATTGCACAGGGGAACCAATCCCAGCCCGAGAAGCCATGGTTGGTTGGAGTGTACATGAGGGGATAATTTGGGGTGTGCGCAGGGGCGTCACAAGGGGTAGGAAAGTGGGACTGAGTTACTGGGGCCCAAGGTGGAGGGGCCCTAATAACTTTATCTATTGAAAAATAGCAGATATACAAGCTCACAGCGCGGCACCGAGTGCCGCGCTGCGAGCTTGTAGATCTGCTATTTTTGAAAAGTTGTGAAAATGTGTGAAACATCTTTGAATATATGTATTTTTTAAGCGAACATTTCTAACTCAAATTTTGCTTCTGGGGGTCCCTGGAACGAAATATTTTGAGATGGGGGTCCATGGCCAAATACATATCATCTTGGGGGTCCTTGACATAGGTTTCTTGCACACATTTTCACGATTGTTCAAAAATAGCAGATATACAAGCTCGCAGCGCGGCTGTGAGCTTGTATATCTGCTATTTTTCAATAGTTAACATTCATGGGGGGCCCGCAGTGACGCCCCTGGGTGTGCGGCTTTGACCTCCTCAGGGGTCAGGGTACACATATCCCACATAGCTGTGGGAGACCCAACCCAGAATTCTGTGGCTCACCAAGCCAGCCGTTAATTGTAGAATAAATACTTCAGTCAGACACTTTCGTCAAGATGAAATTTGTCTCAAGATTGTATTTGGCTCGGTGTGTCTACTACAGCAGTCGTTCTCAACCTGTGGGTCGGGACCCCCAGGGGGGTCCCCAAATTATTTTGGGGGGTCCCCAGATGATTAACTTAATGTGCAACATTGTTTTCGCACTCAACAGTAAACAAACCAACATAGAGTTTAAGTGTATAGTGGTATCTTCACATTTCTAAAGTGACAAGTTAAGGACTTTTTAATACCTCTAAAATGGCAAATTAAACATTGGCCAAATTGTCAAATATTAGAGGCAGAAAATGTGAAAATAGCAGATCTACATGCTCACAACGCGAGGCGTTGTGAGCATGTAGATCTGCTATTTTCACAATAGAATCGTGTTATACAAAATGTAATGCTTCAACGCTTAATGCTCGTCAGGGTGGGGGGTCCCCAGTTAAAATATGATTATTTTGGGGGTCACAGCCTGAAAAGGTTGAGAACCACTGTACTACAGTACTACAGTACAGAGCCCAGTGCGAGGTGTTGTAAGCTTGTAGGCTGGCTATTTTCACAACGTTTGCCTCTCTTTTTTTGCAAAATATGTGACAATTTGGCCAATTTTGTATTAAAAAGTTCTAAAAAGTCATTAAGTTGTCACTTTAGAAATGTGCAGATACCCTGTATTACTTACTGTATGTTGGTTTGTTTACTGTTGTGAGAAAACAAGATAGTTTACAATCAATAGGAATCCATATGCTACTACAGGAGGCTGGGAACTGGAGGGAGTTCTATTACTGACACGCTGCAGTACAGGTAGCGCTAGCGCCGGTGACATGGGCATACAGTATGTGAGTGGGGCGTGAATGAGCGTGGGGCCAGTTTGACTTATTTGTTTTCCTGAACTTGACCGTATTTAAAGTGCTTCCTAGCTGCAAGCAACTTAGATACAATCTGCATCTAAGTTACAACAAGCTCCACTGACATCTAATTGTATCAAACAACGCAAATCTCACCAATATTGCTACTGTATGGAGAGCTTGGGTTATACTCTGTCTCTGTCAAGGACGTTGAGTGATTTACAACGAGCGCATACAAACACAGAAAAATCATGACTACATGGAGTTTAGTAAAAGTTGCTCATAACAAGACAACAATGACATTTTATTGAACAGAATTTGACAGTGACAAAGAGGATAACCCGATATATCTGTACAGGTGCAATACTGGTGAGTTTATCGTTATTTAATACAAAAAGTTGGGACTTTTCTGTTTCATAATTGGGCTATCAGTGAAGCTTGTTGCAACTTAGATACAGAAATTGCTTGCGGCTAAATGCTCCCTCGGTTAACTTGTGACTACATTTTGAATCAGAACAAATCTATTGTAAATTGTTCACGTATCAAAATCCTCACAAGTAGGGTAAGTGAAATGTTTTGGTTAAAACAAAGGTTTTTATCAAAAGGTTAACGGCTGCTGCGTTGGTGTGACTGGACCAGCAGAGGTAATACTTTCCAACTGCGACCTTGTGATCTCTCAAAAAGAGTTCATAATGTTTGTAGAATAGCTTCCCTACATGTACATGCTCCATCAAGAATAGGGGAAAAGGGGAAATTGAACGTTGCGTTAGTTCTCCACAACGTGGTCTGATATTCATTTCACGCAATTTCACACACAGTCTTGACAATGTGATCTGAATTAATTCCATTGAGTCAACCTTAATTGAGACGCAAATGTACTGACCAGCACAGCTCAAAAGTTGAATTCTATCAACTGTGACATTTCTATGAATTAACTTTTGAAGCAGATAACACCACATTAGCCATTTCCGAATTCTGAAAACAGCAGATCTAATAAGCTCACACCGCACAGCGATGCTACACGTGAGCTCATAGTCAGACATTTTCAATATTTTTAGTATGACAACATTGGCGGTTATCATTGGCTGACACCATTTCTGTCATGCCTCTTCCAGGTGAGAAGGGGGACAGTGGCGAGCGAGGGTAATACATTTCTTTCTTTTTTTTCAATCAATCAATCAATTTCAAATTCATTCAATTTATCAATCAATTTCAATCAATTTCTTTCTTTCTTCTCACCAGTCATTATGGTAAGGTTGGCAAAACGGGTCAGATGGGCCCGCGGGGCCACACAGGCGGCAAGGGCACTAAAGGCAGCATGGGTCCCCACGGAGAGCCCTGCAAGACCTACTACGCCGCCTTCTCCGTGGGCCGCAAGAAAGCTGTGCACTCCAACGACTACTACCAGACGCTGGTGTTCGACACAGAGCTCGTCAACCTGTACGGCCACTTCAACATGTTCTCCGGCAAGTTCTACTGCTACGTGCCCGGCATCTACTACTTCAGCCTGAACGTGCACACGTGGAACCAGAAGGAGACGTACCTGCACGTGATGCACAACGAGCGCGAGGTGGTGATCCTGTACGCGCAGCCCAGCGACAGGTCCATCATGCAGAGCCAGAGCCTCATGCTGCAGCTGGAGCGAGACGACCAGGTGTGGGTCAGACTCTATAAAGGCGAGCGGGAGAACGCCATCTTCAGCGATGACTTTGACACCTACATCACCTTTAACGGTCACCTCATCAAGCCCAAGAGTGAGATATAGCAGGCACGTGCACACATAGACATGAAAGGGGGCTTGAGCCCCAGCCCTTTTATCCGTCTGTAAAAAAGTGCCCTCTCCAGACAACAAATGCAGTTTTTACTATGGTGAAAGAAATGCAAATGCCCTCTTTCCATGCCATAGCTGAAGGCAGCATTCAAGAGAATTGCCTTGTCTAAACTGAACTTGAATGCATCAACTTATGTTGAAAGATTGCCCTCACTGTGTAAAAATCCATGCCGTACGCCACATCTCCAGTATTGCCTTTTTTATGCTTAGTTTAGTGTGGTATCAAGTAATGAAAATAGCCGACCTCCAAGCGTCGCAGCGTGACGCGTTGTGAGCTTGGAGTTCTGATATTTTCAATATTTTCACCAAAAGGCCCTTTTAGAGATTTCAGCTCCTGGCTCTCTAACATTCTCTGCACGTCCCTGAGATATAGTGCGGCGTAGCGGTACGCGTGCGAGGGCGGGATGGGAGGACAGCAACTAATGAGGAACACTTCCTCTGCGTGGAAAGGAGAGTGGCATTGAGATGCGTGTACATATACTGTAGTGAGCTAACTGGCTGGTATGAAAAACTATCCAAGTCGTGTGGATGTTGCTTTGGAGAGAATGTCGCTGTTGGAAGACCAGATACTGGACAAAACAAGCTTGAAATCCCTGGTGCATAATGAAACAATATGAGTTTCAACCTGGCATCCTTGTTTTGGGCAAATCTTTCACACACAAAAAATTGCAGACACAATCTCACAAACAGTTTTGCAATAGGGCTAATTCTACCCAACGGGTATTATGGAAGGTTTTAGCATACATCCGTTTCAGACAATACCACAGCATTTCAAATTTATTTCCAAATTAAGTTATGATATTTGTTGAATTGGACCCATTACATAAAGATAAATAGTAGGCAATAAATAGCAGTCATGATTTAATTTCCCATATAAGTCATTCTAAACCCTGATCATTGCTGTAAGAGTCTACACAGATGTTGTATATAGGTCTTTGCGTGTATGTATGCTTGATCTTTTTACTTTTTTAATTAAGATATACATTATAATGAGATAAAAGATAAAAACACAGACACATTATATCATTATATCATTTAAAATCCCGCACACAAAAATGTATAAATGTCAATAATATTCATATCAAATTGCATACTCCATTAAGAACATACTGGTGCTATTTAGATTATGAGTAGAGATCTCTGAAGTAGACATTTCTAAAACCGTTGTGTTTTAGAAAGGATTTTGTGTCTAAATCTAATGCTAACCCTGTTTACATTTATGTATATTTCAGCTCCACAAAGTTGTACAAATCCTCTAGTATCGTTGTATAAATGTATGCCATGACATTTATCATTATGTCACGACAACACACAGCAACACAATACTCAAAGAGAATACTGAAAAGAGTCTAAGAAAATCCTGGATACGAGTAAAGAATGCAATAAATCTGTTTGCATACCAGTACATTTCCTTTGAAACCAGCTGTCACTGTGAACGTCCAGTTGGGTTTTCGACAACAGCATTTGTTTGGGCTGAATCTGAAGACAGCCAACGAGATTAGATATTCCCCAGGGATGCCAATAGCCTGGGATTGTTCCAAAGCTCCATTCCGACCCCATCTTATCCTGTATTTATAGGCCACAAATCATTTGAATCTTATTTGTTTAAAGCGATATAAATATTGGCTACGCCTGCTCTATTGAGACGGATATGCACAGTATTGGGAGTACATGTGTGATCTAATGAGGGATATGATATGAGAAATGGGCTCAATCAGATCTTCAGTGCGATACGTTTGGAATTAAGCCCCGGGAAATGGTTCAGTCCAGAGATGCCTTGACAGGAAAAGGCTTCGACTGCCTGCAGATGTACATGTTGTTATGCTGTCAGGTACTTCTCTGCTGGCTGTTTGATAATATTGTTCAGCATGGATACAAATCTTCCTAATTAAAATCACGAAAGTCTGGATGTATCCAGTGCATTGTGTGTTAAATGTGTGTGTGTGTGTGTGTGTGTGTGTGTGTGTGTGTGTGTGTGTGTGTGTGTGTGTGTGTGTGTGTGTGTGTGTGTGCGCGCGCGCACGCGCGTGGGAGTGGTGGGTGTGACACTGTTTCTCCTGGATGTGTTTGATGGTGTGCGTACTTGCCAAATGTTCACAGAGGACTTGGTGGAATGTGTTGGAGAGAGAGAAAGACCCAGATCCTGGTTCAGCCCTTTTCACGTGCACATCAGCCACTCTGGAGACACAGACAGCAAATATTATGCCTCTTTTTCTTGTCGTCACTGACACACACGCACGCACGCGCGCACGCACGCACGCACGCACGCACGCACGCACGCACGCACGCACACGCACACGCACACACACACACACACACACACACACACGCACGCTCCAATCCACATGTTGAAACACATGCAAGATCTTAATGAATCCCAAATTTTGGAGAGGCATAGCCTAATTATGTAAGTTCCCAAAGATGAGCAACGTGGATCAAAGATAATAAAAAACATAGAATAAAGAATGAAAGGCCTCTCTCCAGTCAATAGGTCTTATGACATAATACATTCTCCATCTTCTACTAAAGTATTACAAACATTCTATCATGCATTTCTATTCTGGAATGTTTATGTTTGCATTATGTTGAGTTACTTGCAATGCATGTACCTTTTGACATGTCTAGCATGTACAACATAGGAGGAATATTTAAGTACTTATAAAGTAAAATATAGCTTTAGAGCTGCTAAATATGGTTAAGTCCTTCCTTTACTGCCCTCTGCTGCCCAGTAGGGACTATTGCATTTACAGGTCATAACATACATATGCAGTAGCACTGTTCAGTGTTCATACAGTAACCTTGTGGACCCAATTGGAGTCTTCATGGCATATTTCAACTGCATCTTTGTGAGGACATACTTCCAAGGATTATAGAAAATATATTTAAAAAGTAATTGGAAAAAACACACATTTAAATTATCAGTCTTGTCAAACTCATGTTTTCAATAAGTTTGACATGGTTAAAATGGAGTTCGACGTTAAAATGGGTTTGCATAGGAAGGGGGCATGTCTGCTAATATGAATATCAAATATCTAAATACTGAATCAAGCAACTTTAAAACTGTCTGGGGTGATTCTGATTGATTGATTGATTGATTGTCACTGAATACTTTATTATTAGCATTTTGCAAAAAAAATAAAAGAGGAAAAAAAGCACAGGAAAGTACAGTTCAATACAAGGTCTGCTAAGAGGATTTTAAACCCAAGAAAGCCTATGGCTTGTTTAAATTGGGGTCCATTGTACTCAAAGGGTCAAACACAAAAGCCTGAGAGTAGACGTTAAAATGACCCCAAACATGTTTGAAAGTGAAATATCCCTTTAATGTAAAACCAAACCACTTCCATAGACACCTCAGAGAGAGACCATTGTCATGGTCATTGTCCAATTGTTAATGGTTTATATACCACCTGCTAGAACATGTCTACACTTTAGGAGCCATGGCATGAACATGCTGTTAAACCATAAGAACCTCCATTGCTAAGAGAGGCAGCTCTATTTCTCCAGTTGCTGAACAGGCAGAATTTCATAGAACCTACTCAGAAACCTTGCGCTGGTCATTCTTCAACTGACTTCACCAATTCTCTCTGAGCCAGGAAGAGGTAATATGAGAGGGTTGTGAGCAGAACTCCGGACCTGTCAGCAGGGTTGTAAAGTAACTAAGTACATTTACTCAAGCACTGTACTTATGTACAATTTTGAGGAACTGCTACTTTACTGGAATATTTTATATTAAACTTTTACACCACTACAATTATTTTAAAACTTGAGTTACTAGTTACTTTGTAGAAACATACAGTACATGAACCACATTTCAGCCATTTGAAAATAGACGATCAATAAGCTCACAATGCGAGGCATTGTGAGCTTATAGATTTGCTATTTTCAAATGATTTTTAAACATTTTATACTTTTGAAAACTTGTGAAATGGGACATTCTGCAAATGTAAAAAGTACTCATTATGAGTACTTTCTACTATTGTCACTTAAACTTTAAGTACATTTAGGATTGTATTTTTACTGAAGTAGACCTTGAATACCGAACTTTTACTTGCATTGCAGTATTGATACTTGTACTCAAGTAAAATGTGAGTACTTTTTCCACCAGCACAACAGAAACCCGAACCCTGGCAGTCAGCCATTCAACCACTAGCCAGAATGAGCTGCAAACGGGCCTGTACACTAGCATGGTCCCTTCTAACGCACACACATACAGAAATATATGACACTGATATAAGTGATTCTCTTTCTCCTTTACTCTCTCTCTCTCATCCCCTGATGAAGATACTGTAATGTGATTTAGAAGGCTTTTCCCCATGGGGGGAAAAAAGCGCCTGCCCTGGATGGTAGGGGTATATAAATAAGCCATGAGAATAGATTAGTGCGTTGGGGCTAATCAGCGGAAGCAGGCCCCTGGAAACTCCCCAGCGCAGCAGAAATGCACCCAGGACGGACGGAGGGAGGCTAAAGCGGCTGGGAACAGCATCAGCAAGTCTCTGGTCTCCGTATTGACCGCATCACTCAGTCTGATATCGCTGTCTATCACCAACACCATCACTTTTCTAACGTCCCCTCCGTATGAGAGAGAGAGAAAAGCTCTTACTCTCTACAAAGTGTTGTGTACCCGCCACCAGCATTTGTGTTGATGGTCCTAATATGCAAAACCTGTAGTTAGCGTATCCAATGAGGCATAAGGCATGATACGGCCCATAATATGCCTTCTGAGCAGGAATGCTGAATACCGACGATAGTTGTTTTTATCCCACTATTTTTGTAACCCATTTATTTTTTTCCCCACCAAGTGTCAGTTGTATAATCCTGGGTGCTACACACCCTCTGCCAACGTACCTGGGGAGAGCAACGGACTGACCTCTTGCTTCCTTCGATCCATGAGAAGTCCAAGCCGCTTCTTTTCACCTGACAGGGGCGAGTTTCCCCCGGTTGTATGTAGCGCGTGGAAGGAACACGTTATTCCAACCAGTTCCTTTCCCCTCCATCAGGCACCCCGGCTGGCAATGGGGAGGCAGTATAGAGACCAGGATTACTGCATGTTTTTTGTGAGGGTGCTACAGTACCTAGACTACCTACCTTAGGGGACACGGGGAGAACATGCAAATACTGATAGCTCTGAGTGCTTTAGGTGCCGATTGGAAAGAGTGATGCCAATAGGGCCCTATTTCTGGGCATGTCATAAGAAGCAAACATTTGGTAAAAATAGGCAAACATCCTGTGAAAATAGCAGATATACAAGCTCACAGCTGAGCTTGTAGAGCTGGTGTAGAGGGGGGAATAGAGGGGGCCCGAGTACAGACCCCTGGGGGACCCCGGTCAATAAAGTATAGGGTTTAAGTGCTTCAGCAAGCACTATAGCCTTTATTGTATGACAATAGCTAAAATAGTGATATACAAGCTCACATTGCGTCTGGATGTGACACGTTGTAGATCTGCTTTTTATGTAGGCCTTGAGTCCACATAGTTAAGAACTGTGTGTACTTGTATGGCTGTAAAACCCTCTGACACAGCTGACCTGGTTGTACTCGATGTACTTGGCAAAAAAAAAGGGAAAAAAGGGAGAGTTTGTGTCAACGAGATAAAGAGAGAAGAAATATCCTCTCTCCCCAAATGTGCTGCATCTCAATAGCGTTCATTATTCACAGGTTTGATCGTCCCTGCTCCGTCTTCATGCAAAAACAACACATAATTGTCTTCACACTACGGGCTAAATGAGAAAATCTGCTCCTCTGATTATATCTGGCAGTCGACACACTGATCATTAAGTGGTAACAATCATTTTCAATTTGTGTGTCCAGGCAGAGAGATGATTTACAGGCTCTCATGCAGGACTGATTGAGAGCATACACATTTTTATTGTTCTGTTTGCGCCATCATTTTCTATATCTGTTTGAATTGATTAAGGGCTTCATTGATTGAAATAGTCAAATTTAACCTAAGAAATGTAAATAAAACTGTTTAGTTTTTTTCCTCAGAAATCTTGAACTTCTTCTTTTTTTTCTCTCTTTTTTTCTGTTTTTAAATGGTGTCTATTATCTGTGTTGTTTACCTAGGCCTATTTACTGCATGTACTGTATATCATCCCAAGGACCCAAGCTAATTGAAATTCCCTTGTGAGCAATAAAGGACATCTAATCTAATTTGATCTAATCTAATCTAATCAGACACTTGACAGCACTGACTGACCAGTAATCAAATACCTAATCAGATTGTTAAAAGATGTGGTTACATGATTTACATCTTTCACATTTTATTATTTTCCTCGGCAGTTTGTGACAAAACGTGTACACAACACCACCTGTTCTGTACCACCAAATTAATAAATAGGCTACATAGCCTACATGAATACAGTAAATAAATATTCAGTTCATGTTACAAGCGTCCAGACCAGCGGTAATGTCGCAGAGAGACCGCACGAGGGCAGACTTGACTGCACTTTGCCCTGTTTGTCTGACTGGCTGCCTCTTAAAGACGGCATGAGTGAGTCTGCAGTTGGGAGGCGAGACTGTGTTCAGATCAGTTGGACATTATTTGGTACATTAATAACTGACAGCCCGGGGCTTAAACACTGTTAGAGATAGTCGGTTAGAAATAAGGATGTCAGCTAGGCACACACAGGAAATTGAACTGCCTCAGTCATGCTATTTTACAATGCCCATTAGCTAACACAACAACCTAATGTGCTGTCTGGCGTTACAATACATAGGTTGTCTACAAATACCTTTTGTTGGGAGACAGAAGAAGACAAATACGCATGGTGGTTTTCTCATCGTCAAACACCAAACACAGCTGCAGCCACTTGAGCAGCAATGACTCATGATGTTCCTGTTGTGAAATGTTGTAACTGTAACCTTCTGTACCCTAGCCTACCTTTTTCTTTACCAGGACACAAAAAGTATTCCTGATACTGATTCGTTTTTTGTGTTTATGTCTTAATTTTCCACCAATTCTTTCTCTTTCTTTCTTTCTTTCTTTCTTTCTTTCTTTCTTTCTTTCTTTCTCTCTCTCTCTTTTGTATTCATGGGTTTCATGTGTAGTCCGACTCCTACACCGCGGCGCGAGTTTAGAAACTCTAGGCTTGCTAAGGGAAGGAGCGCTCCTTTTCAGTTATTGTCCACGACATTGCAAGCGGCGCGAAGGCCAGCGGACCTTGGTCCTGCTCTTCGCGCCCGAGCGCCGCAGGCGCGAGTGCCCGCGAAGAGTGGGCCAGAGTTACGAAGCCGTGGTGAATGCAATCGTTCTATTTATGCCCAGGCCGTAAGGCCTGGGCAAGCGCACGATAAACGCAATGATAATTGGGTTTTGGTGCACCTCGCGCGGTCCAAGTAACTACAACGGAGCGCTCCCAACCTCCGGTTCAGCCAATCACAAGCTTCAAAAATGAGTGCGGGGCGTGGTTTCCCTTAGCAAGCCTAGAGTTTCTAAACTCGCCACCGCGGCCATGTTGAGGTGGACCAACACAGGTGTTCTGATTGGCATAGAACAGAGGTCTTCAACAGTCCTCAGAGTTAGCCTACTACAGGGGTCCTCCAAATCTTGTGATAGACAATGTTTTTTCTCCTTTTTTATATTAACCACTTGAACCCACTGGTGAATGCTAACCTGGTGAAATGCTAACCTGCTGATGCTTGTCAATGCTAACCTGGTGAATGTTAACCTGGTCGGACCAACGGCCTGTCGAAATTATAGGTGGACCCCAGCAGCTAGTAGTTTGTGTCATGAAAATTGGAATGCTTTGTTGCACACTCAGTGGTGGAAAGTACATTTCTCAAGTACTGTACCTAAGTAGCCTACACAATTTTTTTCTACTCAGTTTGGGTCTCATAGGAGAGCTGTGGGTGGGTCAAATCCTTCCTACTGGTGACATCATCAATGGGAAATGCAAGCTAATAGAAACTGCAGGCTTTCTATTCCTGAACAAGTTGCAATGTTAAAGTGGAAGCCAAGTTTTTTTGTCAAACGATGATGTCACCGGTAGGAAGGATTTGACAGCTCTCCTATGAGACCCAGACTGAATAGAAAAAAATTGTGCTATTTTATTATGAACATTAGTGAGGACCTATTATATAAAGACAGGTTGAAAAGTGGTGAACTACTCCTTTAAGTAAGAAATGTGAGTACTTTCCCCCACATGCACACTGTCGCCTATAGTAGCAGTCGTCAAAGGGGGCACGGTGGCGTACTGAGGGTGAGGGAGGTGGGGGCGTCTAATCTCACCTGGTCATTAAAATAGATCAGTCCTCCACCGTCCCGATGAAAATAACCACTCGTAGTTACAGCGATCAAACCCGCCTGTCAGGCTTCACGACTTCATCTCAAGGTTACCTCCTCCCTACTAATCTACCAGATAACGGCACCAGTCACCCCAACCCACCTCTCTCTCCGCTCCCGCATGGGAACATAACGCCAGCCAGCCAGTCATCCCTGTCCCCGGGGGCCTGTGTGCACTCGTGAAGTACAGCTATCAAGGCACAGGATATGCGGTTCTATATGTGAGGGCCACAAGCAATATCAATTTTTAATTTGGAGCACACTTTGAATGGGCTACACACGTGGCGGGTTGCCGTCTATTTATTAGCATATGCCGATACAAGGCCCTACTAAATAATCAACCTCCGAAGGGCTACCGGCGAAACATTAATATTTCATGGGAAACGTTGTACCTCAGTGTGTATATATATATGCTGCATTTTTAAACATAGATTCTCCCGGTTGTAATTTTCATCATGGTTTATTAGGTATTAAAGATTGAACTCCGGTTCCCCTCTGCTATCCAATGAGCGTGACAGTGGAGTGGCAGGACGGAGTGGCCCGCCTCACAGAGCGAGACATGCATGTGCACAGCGGCGGACATGATAGCACCGCCTAGGAAGGAATGGAAAGACAGGGAGGGGGGAAGGAAAATAGGAGAAAAAAGGAGGAGAGGGATAAAGTAGAGATGCTCCGATTGCGATTTTTGGGGCCAATACCGATCACCGATCAACTGGAATCAGTATCTGCCGACACCGATATTCCCGATCACAGCGTCAAATCCATAAATTCTTCTATTTATTGTGTTACTGTAGCAGCATTTTTATATTTAATGATTCTTCTTACAAAACATTGACATTGTACATTAAGTATAAACATTAGGATATTGCAGGCTGAGGTCCTTTAGTATCCAATTCGACTTGTAGGAGTTGAAGCTGAGGTTATTCAGTCCCACAGAGAAATATTGTGAAAATAGCTGATCTAGCTTGTAGATCGGCAAGGCCGATACCGATCGCGATCACTCACCGACCAATTGGCACATCTCTAGGAAGGAGATGTGCCGATTGAAAGGAATGAATTTAGGAAAGACAGAAGTGTAGGTATGGGAAGATGGGAAGATGGAGAGGAGCAAAGGAGCATCAGGTGGAAGGAGGAAAGACAGCAAGGACACAGTAAGATCCTCGAGTGTTCATCTAACTCATACATGGGCAACTGGCGGCCCGGTGGCCATATGCGGCCCCCAAGCGGCCCTCAGGTTAATATTGGAATACTGATATATTATTGATTTCAGCTGCTACAATTCCAAACACGCAAACATGACCCGCTTTAATTACTTCAGTCTATATTAGTAGCTTAATGACTAGACAGTACTAGTCTTTTTTTTATGTCCAATGTATTCATATTTAAGTTTATAAAGTTAACATAAGAACGTATAATGCACTTGAAATTAGATAAAAATGATACTTTTCAGGATTCCAATGCAAAAATATCAAAAATAGCAGATCTACAAGCTCAAAACACGTCGCACTGCGACACGTTTTGAGCTTATAGATCGGCTATTTTTGATATTTTTGACTGTATATGCATTGTGGCCCTCTGAGTGTGACAATATAATCGCCCTCTCCATCATCACAGTTGCCCACGCCTGATCTAACTCTTAACAGTGTAAAAATAGAACCAAACGAAACTGTGAGAATTTTACAGGGCGTATCCTCTCTGTCCGTGCTGGATCCCCCCTCCCTCCCTCCCTCCCTCTCTGTGCAGTGTGATCCCACCCCGCTCGTCCCAGCAGTGCGAGGAGGATGAATCCAGAGGTGGTAAGGGTACGCCGTGGTCGTTTTAGTCATATTAATGAGGAATCGATACGGCGCACCCTGGCCACAGAGCCCTCCGCTGACACCTGGCCGCCACCGCGGCCCATTAAAATGGGTGGGAGAGCTGCTTCTTTTTAGCCCCTGCCTCCTATTCCTATACCTCTATAGCACTGCCCCACCCTCCTATTCCTCCTATACCTCTATAGCACTGCCCCACCCTCCTATTCCTCCCATACCTCTATAGCACTGCCCCACCCTCCTATTCCTCCCATACCTCTATAGCACTGCCCCACCCTCCTATTCCTCCTATACCTCTATAGCACTGCCCCACCCTCCTATTCCTCGCATACCTCTATAGCACTGCCCCTGCCTCCTATTCCTCCTATACCTCTATAGCACTGCCCCACCCTCCGCACTGTGTATCCCCCAGACTCCTCTCTGATTCTCTCTCTCTCTCTCTCCATTTCTCTTCACCCATTCCAGCCAATCAATGATGGGACAGTGGTAGCTGTGTCAGCAACCCTTCACAGCTACCCCATGTCAATGCTACTTGTCAGGCGCGCGCGTGTGTGTGTGTGTGTGTGTGTGTGTGTGTGTGTGTGTGTGTGTGTGTGTGTGTGTGTGTGTGTGTGTGTGTGCACACGTGTGTGTGCATGTGCGCGTGCATGTGCATGTGCCTGCGTGCTTGTGTGTGTTAGACTGGGGAGCTGAGAAAGCGGCACGTTAATTTTGTATCTGGGTAACCTCTTTTTTTGCTATTCAGCCTTTCACATACTCTCTCGCTCTCTCTCTCTCTCTCTCATCGCTCTCTCTCTCTCAGTTTGGTGACAGATCCTCTGTCACTCCATGCCACTTTCTCTCCTCTTCTCTCATCTTTTCCTCTTCTCTCTCTCTCTTTCTCTCTCCTTTTCAGCCCACAACGCTCATCAGACCCCTCTGTTTCTTTTCATCGACAGCCAGTTCATCACTGCCCCCTGCCTCTCCTCCTCAACTCCTTTAACTCTCCTCTCCTACTTTACCTCCCTTCCAGAGGCACCAATTGGGTATGGCAAGGTATGGCAGCTGCCATACCTTGGCTCGAGGGAGAAAAAAATAAAATGTACTTCTTAAAATGAATTCATCATGCCCGTGACATTTGTCTTGCACACGCGCCTTCGCGTGCAAGACACCAGTCATGTTGCCATACCTTGGCTTTTGCTGAACTGACGCCACGGCTCCCTCCCCCTCCTTTACATCTCCTCTCTCCATTATCTCATCCCTTCTAGCTCTCCTCTCTCTCCCCTCCTTTCCTCTCCCATGTGCTCCCTCCCTTGTCTTCCCCCCATTCCACCTTCTTCCACATCCTCCCATCCTCTCTCCCCCATCTCCCCTTTCCTTTTCATCCTTCCATCAACTGTCCCCTCATCCCCACATTCCCCTCCTTACTTCCTTCCAACCCTCAATCCTTCACTGCTCTCTCTCTCTCTCTCTCTCTCTCTCTCTCTCTCTCTCTCTCTCTCTCTCTCTCTCTCTCTCTCTCTCTCTCTCTCTCTCTCTCTCCTGTCCTAGCAGGTGTGGATCTCCTGCTCTGATTGTCGTGGAACTAAATTAGCCTTTAAGTATTCTTCGCTCGCATCTCTTCTCTCCTTGTCTTTAGAGGGATTGTTCACACACAAAAAACATTATTTTGTTTTCTATTGATTACTCATGCCACGGAGACTTGAATTCATGGATATACATTTGTTTTAGTCGCATTCCTAAGCCAATAATTTAACCAGCAGTGGTTCCCTATGGAGACACAAAGAGTCTCCTCAAATTATTGTCATAGGAATGCGACAAAAACAAATTAATCCATGAATTCAAGTCTCCATGGGGTGAGTAATCAATAGGAAAAAAGGTTATTTTGGGGGTGAACTATGCCTTTAATATCTCCTCCATTGTAGTCCGTCTACACTACAGGTTCTGACACAGCGAGAAAAGGTCTGCAGAGACATGAGGTTGGTTTACTCAATCAAACCTCTCCTCTGAATGCTCTTTTTCCTCTTTATGTGTGTGCGTACATGCTTGCGTACGTGCGTGCGTGTGTGTGTGGAACAGAAAGTGGCTACACAGTAGAAAGAATCTGAGCATACTGCATACACATGGAACCATTTGGTTCCAGTTCTATACTTGCGGGGTTGAAGGAGCACTGATCATTTTACAGTGTACACACTGTACTGTAGCTAAAAACAGAAGTGACTGACACACTGACAACAAGTTAGACCTGCTGGCTCAACTTGACTTGACCTGACCCTCTCTTTTGTATTAGTGGCTCAGTATGTGTGTGTGTGTGCGTGCGTGCGTGCGTGCGTGCGTGTGTGTGTGTGTCTATGAAGCTTTTTTAATGCCTTCTGAACGTTGCTACGCATCTTGTGCAGCATGGTTTTTGTTTAGATATGCATGCGTGTGTGCATGCGTTAGTTCTGCTCCAGTGGCACTCCGGCGCACACGATTGCCCTGCATTGGTACGCGTGGACACGTCATGTAAATGTCCACTATGGTTCCACTATGGTACGCGTGACCCGTCATGTAAAAAAAAAAAAGGATGGCACTGACTGGAAAAAAAAGCCCTTCTATTTTTGCAAAAGCAATGCGCGGCCGCTGCTTCTATAAGCGAACGATTCAGCTGTGCGTAGAGCGGCAGTTCATAGGGGTGGAAGAAGAAGAAGAAAAAAAAGGAATGAGTTTATGTGCATCTCCCCCCATCTCTCTTTCTCTCTTTCTTTCTTTCTTTCTTTCTTTCTTTCTTTCTTTCTTTCTTTCTCTCTCTCTCCCTCTCTTTCTCTCTCTCTCTCTCTCTCTCTCTCTCTCTCTCTCTCTCTCTCTCTCTCTCAACGCAATCTTGTAACGGCCTAGTATTATTCCTGTACTTCAAGCTTGATGGTTTGATGGAGGGACAATTAAAGCATTTAGGCCTATATACACTGTATTCAGACACTTCACAGATATACAGTACTTAAAATTAGAAAAATCCCTTGAGAATTGACCGAGAAATAAGGCTTTGTGCGTCCACCGAGGCGGCGCCAACACCCAGGCAGCATCGGAGCTTCATCCAGTGGTCCCCCGGCCCCGCGGACCACCGCCTGTCACCCCGCCGTTCAGTGGGCACCTGGGCCAGCCTGCCAGGCCCACCGGAGCCCCGGGGAGCCACGGACAGCAACGACGCGCCATTCCCCGCATTAATGATTGAATAATATCCTACAGAACAGATGAAATCACGTAGCTGTAATGTAGGCTATATTGCTGGCTTAATTTGTTAATTATTAGGAGCAATAAATATAGTCTATACGCCTACTTGATTTAACAATAGGCTCAAAAAAGTTGCCAAATTACAATGGGTCACTGTGACATGGCTTATTTAATCTAATCTAATCAAAGCTTTATAGTATGCCTTGGGGTAGCTCACCAGATCTGCAAACTCGCAAGCATGCATGTTGTGTAGTCTGTAGACACACCTCGTTGTGAGCTTGTAGATCGGCAATTTTTCGCAGTTTGGCTGGGGTCTGTCTTGTTATCAAATGATAGCCTATCGTCGGCCCAAAACTGATGGACATGGAATATATAGCTACTGACAAGTCGCACAGTTGTGCACGACGCTGTCTGTCTGTCTGTCTGTCTGTCTGTCTGTCTGTCTGTCTGTCTGTCTGTCTGTCTGTCTTTATTTAGATCAGATTGGTCAATGAAATGCACCTATTGTCGCGCTGTTGCATTAGTCCTATTCCTATATCATTATCATCATCACATAAACAATCCATATGTGTGCGCCTGGCGGCCCATGGGCCTATAAGATAGCCTAATAGGCTCCAATCGCTCCATATACAAGTGCTTAAAAAGGCTTAAATAGGCCTACTTCTAAAATGGACAATTTCTTATATCCCTTTACTCCAGTCCCCTTAATTTATCTGATGAAGGATATTTTGCTGTGGTTTCGTTATTCGTAGGCTATTTATGATCGCAAGCCAAGAAGACAATTAAGGTGGCGTTTCCAAAACGTTTCTGGACACACACGCACACACTGACACACACACGCACGCACACACACGCACATGCACACATTTGCGCTAAGTTATGTAGGCCTATTGCTGCAACCAAATCGCCCCTCTGGAAAAACGAATATACACGTAGGCCTAAATGAACTCTGAGTGGATCGATCGCTCTCTCCCTCTCTCTCTTTCTGTCATTTGTTTCTTTTCCTAAATAAATAAGCAGCAGCAGTTAACGGCTGCATGGCGCTGTCAGGTCGCTTTTGGCTGTATCCATATGAACCTCTCCCTCTGTCGATGAGTAGTTACTGGTAGTCTGGTAACTGTCGTTTCCATTCTGTGTAGAGCAATGGTTGTGCCAAAGTGCACCAAAAAATGAGAGAAAAAGAAAAAAGAATCATGATCATCATAATAACTCATATTTTCGCCGCCTAAAAATAATCACGGCATGCATGCATGCATGCAAGCAAGCATGCGTGATGCCAGATCAATGGTTGTGATGCCTGCTCTGTTTAATTCATTTGATATGTGGGTGGTGCATTGAAAAAGCGCGCAGTCGGGCACAAAATGGGTTGCAGCGGCGGCCTCTCTCTCTCTCTCTCTCTCTCTCTCTCTCTCTCTCTCCTCTCTCTCTCTCTCTCTCTCTCTCTCTCTCTCTGAAACGCAGCTTACTTCTCGTTCATGCGTAATTTGGGGCTCTTGGACAGCTCTCCAAAAACCATCAACATTCAGAAGGCTTTTCTCAAATTCTCAATGAATGTCTGTTTTACTAATTCTAATTCTCTCCCACCGTCCCCGTCCCCTGTGACCCAACACACACTGTGCGCACATCTACCACATAACGGTATTCGAAACTAAGTTATGATGCCAGACAGAAAACATCCAACAGCAGCTTTCATCCCAGAGGGACACTTTACTTATATGCTTTTTATACATTGTATTATCTTATATCGTTTTGTCTACGCACTAAATTAGAAACCAAATTAAACAAAGTCCAGGCTTAAGATGTGATCTTTCACAGCTGAACTGGCATATTTCTTTCAAAGTATAGACATGAGATTTACTCCACGGTAAAACAAAAAAACAATGGAATTATGAATGATTATTAACATAAAAATGTAGGTATAACAACGGTATAGGCCTACTGATGCACAATGTTGGTCCCAATTCAAGTTTTCAAATGTATACAAATCAACAGTGCACCCCAGCAAAATTGCGGCGCTTATCGCGGTCGGAAACGGGCGATCAAAAAATAAAACCAGCGGCGTTAAACCCTGCAATAAACCAGACAAATTATATAGAGCCTATACTTAGTTTAGCAAGATATTAATGTATATTCAACGTCTCTCTCTATCTTAACCTGGCTGTCTCTCCTCTCGCCCTCCCTCTCTGCTCTATCAATCTCTCCTCGCAGCCCAGGCTTTCGCTGCGCGTAAAACGTCTCCATTTGCCACGATTTGGCCTGCAATATTCTATTTTAGGCATAGCCTATAGGATACATACAATATTTCTCCTCACTCCAGTGGCACTTTCCTTTTATCTGACTCTGTGAGCAACTCCTCAGAAAATAGTCATCTCTTGTCGAATCCCCCCCCACAAAAAAAGAAAAAAAAAACTCCACTCATAAACCTCCAGACACCGAAATCCTCGATCACCACAATTGCCTTTGCTTTGATCCTTAATTGGTGGACCATATTCATTGATGTCACAGCAGGAGCTAATGACCGGCGTAATTCACACATCTATTGTTTGTTTTTCCTTGAAAGCAAATAATGACCGCGCATAATTGATCCATTGAAAGCTATACCAGTGGTTCTCAACCAGGCTCTGAATCTATGATGATGATCGGCACACACACACACACACACACACACACACACACACACACACACACACACACACACACACACACACACACACACACACACACACACACACACACACACAGAGAGAGAGAGAGAGAGAGAGAGAGAGAGAGAGAGAGAGAGAGAGAGAGAGAGAGAGAGATAGCCTGATCAAGTGAGAAAAAGAGAGCGAAAGCGAACAAGATTAAGAACGACAGAGAGAAAGAAACAAACCACAGCTTGTTCGTGGGATGTTTAAATTCCCTATACTTGGCAGTTATGCGTGAGGAATCTATGAATGAAATCTCAACTTTTTTAGCGCAGGGCAACCACGGAGGTGTAACGAGCGCGACAAGTGGTCACAGGCTCGCAGCTGTTTCGTTTTACTGTGGATTGGAGCACTGGCATTGCCTCATCATGACAATTTAACAAATTAGACAAATAACACACTATTTAACAGCAATATTAGCCTACTAGTGATCTGTCCGCTGGACCGCTGCGTAATAATGCCCTGATCTTTCTCCATTCTCCAGCTCTCCTCATGAAATACATGGCTGCAGTAGCCTTACATTAAGAGGCCTATAATGTAGAATTGGAAGCTAATAATTAAAACAGCGGCGAGACTAGGAGGAGAACCACGTATCTGTCTGTCTACACCCCCCCCCCCCCTCCTCTCTCCTCTCTCTCCCTTTCTATCTCTCTCCGCTCCTCGCTCCGTGCGTATCATCCATTTGAAACACACACAGAGAGAGAGAGAGAGAGAGAGAGAGAGA